>NW_018108221.1:101703-109346 GCF_000183805.2 Loa loa | reverse complement strand
GCAGTGGATAAAACAGTATTGCGCTTGTTGCACGAGAAAATATCAGATGACGATACGCTTCTGTGCTTGAAAGTCCTAGAACGATGCTTCAGAGTACTCGAATCAGTGTCGTTTTTTTTTTCTTAAAGCTTACGAAATACATGCAAAGCCTTGATATTATGGTTTTGTGCTGATTTTTGCTTTTGAAGCTATGTGGCAGTTATGTATTGAGAAGTGAAATGATTTTTTGTCGTTTCAACAGTTTGCTGAATTTGGAATAACATGTCTATTTTGAAGGCAACAGTCTGCAATGAAAAGAACGGAGCATATTTGATTAGCCATCGAGGGAGCGCCCTCATCCAATCATGCGGAAGGTATTTATGAAATCAAAACGTTTTTAAAGAATGGGATTCAAAATTTTTTTGAAGTAGGGTGCGAAGAAATCCATTGATATATAAATTATATGAGGAATTATCCATCTGATTTTGGACATGAACATCGTAATTCTGATCTCTTCTCCTTAGGTCACTCAAGAACTTGTAAAGAAGTGATTAGAAATTATAGAAATAAGTGTTGGAGCGTGGGTTGCTAGAAAAAATGATGATGCTATGGCATAATCCCGTTTTCGATAATAGTCTCAGAGATTCAGCTAGATGTGTTTTTCATGTAGGTTCATTCACCGCAGTATAATTTTCTAGACTCATGTCTTTGTTGTTTCGTACAATAGGACGACATGGTGACGATACAAATGAATTAAAGGAGCAAAATATCACATGTCTGAATCGGATGGTTGGGTTACTGATGAGTTTATCATATGAGAATGGTATGTCGAATGCTGTTGTTTTTTCCTGTCTAGTTCCATTATAGTCTTCCATTCTTTTTTTTTTTGAAATCCCTGAATTATTGCTACAGAATTATGCTGCACAAAGCTCGGTCAGATGAATGATTTCCTCTCACTCTGCGTATCCTGCTTCACATATTTGGTGCCAAAGTATGTTCGCAAGGAGAAGCAGTTTGATCTCATCGTGTTGGTTAGCTTTTTTTTAGGTGCCTATTCTGTTTTATGTTTGATTCTATTCTCATTTTTGGCAACTGAAAATTACCACTGTTGATTTTTTTTTCTTTTTGCAGCTGTGTAGTCTTTTGGTTAATTTGCTTGAACGCTGTAATTTTAACAGACGTAAGCTTATTGGACTTACAGTCCCAGTTTATGACCTCGAAAATAAAGCAGAGAGGCAAGAACCAACACTGAAAGCTCTCAGTCAGGTTATTTTTTGTTAATCTTTTGTAGTTTATGGATGAAGCAATACTTGGAGTTCGTGTTTTTAACTAAATTTTCTAGACAATCTCTTGGAATAAAATTTTGTCTTAAGCTTCGCAGGGGAGGCGAAATGAGTTTGTTATAGTTTTGCGCTTTATTCAAAAATGACATATCTGTATTCAGTCTTTTACAACACTTTGAACAACATTTAGCTGTTTGTGTACCACGAATCACTGGCTCGTTCGATCGATGAGGAACTGGATAATGATCTTGTTATTGAAGATGCTCCGGATGACAGTGTTAGTCATGAAGAGGAAGCAGAAGGTTATCTTTAATTCATAGGATGAAGACCCACCTTATCATCTAAAATTCTGTTCTTTTTTTAATAAATTAAAATTGTTGCAAATCATTTTAACAGTGGAGTTTTTAATATTTAGATGATGGCCGGTTGCACCGATTGCCAACGGAATTAACCGAGGATGAAATGGTTGAAGCTGTACAAAATGCTATGAATAAAGCTAGCTCGCATATGGAAGATTCAGTTTTGGCATCGTATTTCGCACTTTTGATTGGATGTCTGTTGTTGCAAAATGAGGTTTATCATCTCCACTGAATTTTCCTAATTTCTTTTTTACACGGAAAATTTTTTGTTGATATTAACAGCACTCAGATTAGTTGTGATTTTACAGGAGTCAGTAAATATAGTGAAAGCAGAAATGAAGGATGGAAAGTTGGTTGCACTAATTGAGCAGCTTCAACGCTTTCTGGAATTTATCAAGTTAACGGTCTGTTCACAGCTAGTGTTTTCCATTGCCGTATTCATATGGAGTTTTTCAACTTTTTTTTAGAGGAATTATGTCTTTGTTTTTAAATAAATCTCAGGGTTTTTCCTAATACTTCAGTTCATTATATGTAGTTATTGATTGGATTGTTAACAGATTTGCTTCAGGATGGAAAGAAAGCGCACGTTCGTTTTATGGAACGCATTATTGATTTACTCGATACACTGGATAATTAGTATATTATTTATTAGTCCGTAATGAGAGGTTTGCAAATGGGTTATTGTTTACGACCATCTGAATTGTCTTTCATATGTATCGATTATTCCCATCCAGATTCGGATCCTGATTATCTTTTCAAGTATCATGAGATGTAGCATGGAAATACATCTTTAGATGGAATATTTATTAGACACTTGGTGTCCTTTTTTCGTTTTTGATATAAGAAATTTAATAAATTAAATAATTCTATAGTTATAAAATTCAAACTAATGCTAAAATTGTTTTTGAAATACTGCATCTGCTTTTCACACGTGTTTCACCAGTTTTGTCCACTGCCTTCCGATATAATTTTGGGCAGATGATTTAGCAGAAGTCACCTCTAAAATAATGGGCCATGAAATCTATCGTTTGGATTCCCTCTTTATTTGTTCGAAGTTATCCCAATATCGTCTTCAATTTCCACAGTACTTCAGGAAAGAAATAGACCACTTCTGTTTCGTAGATGAAGTTAGAATACCTAGTAGCTTGGAATGCCTTGAATTTCCTCCTAATCGAAATATCTGCAAAATATTTTTATAATGAATTTAATCGTTACTCGGTGTTATTTATTTCCTTTATTTTGAAGTTATTTTACTAATAAATACGATTTGTTCGCATTTGTATTCTTCACCGTCTCACATCTTCTGCTAGAGAAACCACCTGTAACAGCTCCAATTTAATTGGTTCCAAATTTACAGGGGTATTCCTTTGTATACCATGAAAGACGCATTCATCGACAAAACTACTACGTCCATAAATGCCAGCATTTGCGACGTTTTAAAGTGAGACTTCAGAGGAATATGGATGCGAATTTTAACTGGCGGGGCATTGCTCGGACATGGCATTATCCGGATATACCTCATTACTATCCCGGGAATATTTATTTCTGCTACTGCACTACTTACACTTCTGTTCTATTTTCATCACACAAATCTTATCGATTTGCGAGCTTCATAATGTTATTCCACCCCATTAAATATGTGCGGAACAGTATCATAGGCGCAATTCTTACAATCACTCCACTGGATTCAGAAAGCAAGACCATAGTAATACAAAGAAAATTACAGCACTGGCATCATTTTGCATTTTACACGGGACGACGTACATGAAACAGCGTCTTTGTATTTCAAACGTAAACTTCGCCAAAAACAAGCTCGATTTTTCGCAAAGGGGGAACACACACAATGATTAATTATAATTCAGATTCAAAGTGAGGTTTATTAGATAGATACAAACTACATAGATACAAACTCAATATACCAAACTAAAATTTACAATAGTGAACGTTTTGCAATGCGTCAAATGAAAGGCAACTTTATAATAGTTTAAATACATCACAACATTTTCAAATGTCCGATTTTGAGTGATCGCAAAAAAACCCGTATTTTCATATAAAAAATTCAAAGTATTAGGACTAACGGTGGATTGGAGTACTGCTGATGAGGAATAAAATAGTGAAAAATAGAGAATGAAATGGAAAAAAAATTACTAAAAGCAATACGAATAGTTGTAAGTAAAGGGTAAACTTTGAGAGACATTCCTTAATAAATGAAGGGCCCTTCGGATGTAATGTTTCTGCATCAAATCAGGCCGTGGGTAAAGTTGACAGAAACTGAATTAGTATTCCACCGGAAAATTTCCGCTACAGATTGCTTGATTCAAATATCAGTTAAAAATTCACCCACTCACAAAGGCTTCAACTTACCAAACGTATGTATCTCATTCCCATTCTCTTAGTACTTAAGTAAAATTAGTTCTGGAAAGTTGATTTTGAAGCCACTTCGGAATCGGCAAATCATTACGTAACAACAGCCTATGTAAGGCAATATTGTCATCCCTAAAAATAAGATCCAGTTTCTCTCGAAGTTCCTCATTGAGCGGTTTATATTTGCGTCCTTTACTTACACCCAAACATCTTTTTGTCCCTGAAAAAAAAAAAAGCAATTAAAATTAAAAATAAATGGGTACTATAGTATGACAACTTCGCGTTAGCGCTATCTTACGCTCTCTTAAAGTTTTCTTTTTTTTGAAACAAAAAATGCAGAAAGCAATAATTAATTCATACCGTTAATATAACTGCAAAAGAATCCCTTCCTGTCGTCAAATTTAATGAGATCACTGAAGGCAAATTTTGGTGCATGAAGAGCATCAACTAAATAGGTAACAGCAGCCACTGGATCTGTACGAAGCTGCTCACCATCAATTAAATGAATTTGTGTCGATGGATAATAATCTAACCAATGTTCTAAATGATGCGTATACCTGGAATTTATAAATAAAAAGTATTAGATCCTGCTTACATTCATTCAAAAAATTAAGAAGGCAAAGAAGGGATCTGTCACTTTATATAATTCCACATAATTTCAATCCATATCAACCCGCAATAAACAATGGAAGTTGACAAAAATGTATTAATAAAAATGCACACCTCCCAGGTGAAATACAGCGGTTTCTGAGGCGCCGTAAAAGAACCGATGATGCATTAGCATCGAGAATTTCATCTAGCTCATGTGTCATTGCTGTTGTATCATTATGCGCACGCATGTGTTGGTACCAGGAATATGCACGTACTGCCGGATCCAAAAGAATAATCTGAAAAATGGAAACATAATACTTTGATAATTGATTGCTAACCGTCTAAATGCAAGAAAAAAAAAAGGAAAAAAGTAACTTACAACAATTTCTGCTTTTGGTAGCAAAGCAGCGGATGTACGTGGAGCATTCGGGTTATCGAAGTAAGTTGCACTTTTCTCGAAAACAATAAGATGGTCAATTTTAGAACGAAACTGATCCATATACCTGGAATGGTATTTCTTATGCCACTGGCAACCATCTAAGAAGATAGTCTTTCACCAACAAAAAGAAATGTGTGCACTTACCAGTGCAATCCACGAGCATAATTAGGTCCTCCAAAAAACTGTAACTCCTCAAATGATGATGGAACTGGATCATTACTGGAGAAATTCGGATGCAGGTTAAGAAATGTAGCAAGAGCAGTTGAACCAGTTTTCTGCGGTCCCACAATAAGCATGTTTGGAAGTGGCATCTCGGAGCAGTTGAACGCTTGCGGAAGGATTTTCGCATGTCGTGGATCATCACAAGGATTCTAAAAAACTTTTATAACCAGTTCTAGAAAGGATCAGATCAAAAAAAGAAAAAAACCGAACAGAAAGTTGTGGCAAAACAACACACATGTTCCAAATGCAAAAAGGGAAACCTACCAAATATAAAGTAAAATTATAAATTCAAAATTAAAAATAAATAAACTCATTCAATTAAAATCAGTGAGTTTATTTCACTTTTATTAATGTGGTTACATTTTTGACTTACTAGTTACGTAATTCCATAAATGTCAATTGTATACAAAGGATTTGAACTTACACTCCATACAGGGACTTTCTCGGCCGCATAACGTGCAAAGTAAGCAGAAGCAATTCGTACAGGTCCTACCCAACGCAAATGCAAATTCGTCCAACATTTGATAAAATTTACTACTCGCTCAAAAGAAAAAATACCGAGGCGATCGTTCGCGTAGTTTTGCTGATGTGTCATGAAGATCGAAAACTGAAATTTCAGATCTTATTTTTGTGACCCTTTTCCGGTTTTTCTTGAATTACTGGTCAGAAATACGTTCTTTATTCATTAAAAACTATTCCCAACCAAAAAAAAGAAACTTGCTTTAAGTAATGTAAAGAATCTAAAGAGTGAAATAACAAAAAAACATCAATAGTGACACTCACCGGATTAATCACTATGGTGAAGAACAGATCACCACCCTCAATGTTGCTCAATAATTTAGTGAAACCATCAGGATATGAGTGAAAGAATTGTGTATGAGTGTAGAGACCACAAGTTTGTCGCGGAAGCACCTAAATGTAAATTTTTTAAGCCAGGCTGCAGAAACTAACAAAAAAGTTAAGATTACAGACATGATCCATATCAAAATTTTAAAATTAAACGTTAAATAAAAAATGTGGAGACGATCTTTAAGAAATGAATGCTAGATGTACGAACGAATGGATGTTATGATTCAACAATTATTGTGTAACATTTAATCCTCTTAACGTCGAAAAATTACAGAGATATTCCTGTGTATAAAACCCCGGCGTGCTGATGCAGGTCGAAAATGAGGATATTCTTCTGTTGATGTTACTGTAATATTCCAAATTAACTGCCACGAATTATACAAAGCTTCATGAACCGGATAAACGCCAGCATGTTGTGGTGACACAGCGTAACCCGAATTGACATGCAAATCCATACCCTAAAAAATTAAATTCATAAAGTTAACAAAGAGTAGGGTTTCATTAATCTTTCACAAAATATTTGAGAATTTTCCAAGATGTCCAACAAATATATCAAGAAAAAAAAAGCAAAACTTCTGGAAACTTTGAACAATGAATTTCTATATTAAAATGCAAACCTGGGCGAAAAGTTTATTTTGAGTCATGACAGCTTCTAAATATGTTTGATTATGTTCGTGCGCATGATTGTGTTTCCACATATGAGGAAACCAAAAGAAATGTTTGCCGACTTCTGAAAAGAATTATGTTCCTTACATCATATTTTAAACTTGAATACTTTATAGTCGAGCTCTTAAAATTATACCAATTAGTCTTTCGTCACCTTCGTCCTCAAGGGAGTCACCATTTCGGAAATAATAACCAGAAAAACCCAAAGAATAAGTGAAATTTGTAATATCTCGACGCAAACGATATTGTGATTGCAACAAGGCATCCACATCCGCTTTAGTCATGCGTGTTCCGCTTGTACCAACAAATATGTCATCGATGTCAATTTGAATATATCTTTCCAAGTCATCGTACATCAAAGATTCCCGCATATACCTGCGAAAAAAATGCTGAAAAAAAGTGTGCAGCAAATATAATTCTATCTCTGCCATCTATATAAGGTTCCGCATTTCAATGTCAAATTGCGAAATATATTAAGAAAAAAAAAATCTAAACCTCAAAGAATCAAGAAAAGCTAGTTTGTTGATCCAGTGTGTGAAATTATGTCCAAACAAAATTCTTTCAATGCCATCTTCCGATCCATCATCTAATATTACGCTAGCACGTTCTTCTCCAAAAATATCATCAGTTAGCACAATACCTTCGTAGCCTAAAAAATTGATGCGATTTCTTCTTATTTCACGAAACAAAATTCTGTCGAAATTGTATCCGTCAAAGTTCAGTTTTTCGTATGTTTGATTACAAACTGTGAAAATGTACAGAACAATTTTAGACTCTGAAATACCTAGAATGATGAATTCGGAAAGATGTATATATTACTTAGGAGAATATATAATTTTATAGAAATATATATATATATATATATATATATATATATATATATTACTACTA
>NW_018108221.1:68552-101342 GCF_000183805.2 Loa loa | reverse complement strand
TAATATATATATATATATATATATATATATATATACTATTTACCATTGGTGACGTCAAATAATATCCAATCATCTTTATCAGGTTCTGGTGCTTGTAACACAGCACCCGGCTTACCAATAAAATTCACACGCGAGAGTTCATTGAAGCGAAGATTTGTAGCACGTTGTTGAGTGTGAATTGTCAACCTTGAACCCTTCACTTTTGCGTTAATATAGCTGTTGGGCCGATTACCAATAAATGAAATTATACCCACGCCATATTCACGACAATATTTATCGAGAAGTTGCCGATTCCATGATAATAAATTTAAATATTTGTAATAATTTTCGATAATAATAATGGAGAAACGTCCACGTTTTGCGGTCGTTAGAAGTGGAAGATTTTTTGTAAGAGTTTCAACTTTAAGAGGTATTTTCAGCGCATCTAATATGTTAGCTATTTGTTTTCCAAGCTTCGAATATAACGTTTCCACG
Source organism: Loa loa (assembly GCF_000183805.2). Classification (NCBI taxonomy): domain Eukaryota; kingdom Metazoa; phylum Nematoda; class Chromadorea; order Rhabditida; family Onchocercidae; genus Loa; species Loa loa. The sequence continues at coordinate 100,868 of NW_018108221.1, read as the reverse complement.
AATACCAATACCTTCTCGTCTGTTAGAAAATTTGTCGTATTTCTTACGAATCCATAACGCTTATGGATTGTACCAGTTTTATTTGGCAATGGGCAACGATATGGCGGTATATGTTGTGCTGGATATCTGCAAAAACAGTTCTAGTACGATATAATAAATCTGCAACATCTTTTACCACATATACATAAAACACAAAAACACACACTCATATGCAGAAGTTATAATCATTTGCACAAATTTGCCTAAAGTTTCCATTCAGTCAAAGCATTAAATTTTGAAAAGGAAGGGATTTATGACATGATGAATTAAAGAATTTGTTTAAATGTAATTAACTGTTTTATTTAAATTGTTTATTTCAATGTAATCAATTTATTTAAACGTAATACATTATTTTCAATGGCTACCTGTAGTGTCGTTTTTCGGTGATATCAACAAGATGAGTGAAAAGGAAGATGAATGACAAGCATGTGATTATGATTGTTAGTTTGAGCCAGAAAATGATTCGTCGAAATGGTAATGTCAACATTTCCCAAATTTACATTTCTTCAACCCATGTCAACTAATATACGTTGCACGGGAAATTTGTAAAAGTCACCTGAAATATATAAATCGAACAAGATCGACAACATACAAATCTAAGGGAAACCTGACGTTCTCTAAACGAACAAGCTGACAGAGAAAGGAAGATTCACTAAATGGTACCACACAATCCAGGCCTAACTACGACAAATTGCAACGTTTTCCGATTTGGCCGTGCCGTGAATTCTTATAATGCTAGTCCGTCAGTTATGTCACGTCGTTAAAGTTAACTAGTTCTGAAATTCAACGGAAGACTGTTTCCTCCTTTTATTTGAGTGGTTATTCATTTAGAAGTGAGATAAGTGTCACTGTTTAAGGTCCTAGAAAATCCAGCAATTCTGCAACTTTTCAGGAAGTCGTTCTTGTAAATATCTCGAATATTAGTGATATAAAAGATTTTTTAGCAATATTTATGCAGTGTTTAGGGTTAAGAGGAGAATCCCGAGATTCAAGATTTGATAAATAATGACCTAAGTGATAGTATGCTATGCTTCCATAATAATATGGTATACACGTTATATTGCCGGAATTTCCTTCCTCATTTTTTTAGTCCTACGATCTACGATGATATGTCTTTGGGAAAGCTTATAATTTCCCCTGTTTATATTTTCCCTGTTGTTCTATTTCCCAGCTTTTTCGTTTGTGCCTGATAAACATTCGTTGTTCATCTTAGTCATTTACTGGACAAACGCATATCGCCATAGTTTCCTTAATCATAGCAGCGTTCTGGTTGTTGTTACAATATATTGCTATTTGATATTATGGAATAAGCAGGACAAAGTTTCATGTGATTTAATTTGCTCAAATCAAGTAGAAAGATTCATTTTGTGTATTTGATTTGTTGAAAGTATCATCACTATTCAGTAACGGATAATTTTTGACATTTCTTCGCATCCTTTTCTTTGTCTTTAGTCGAATTACTTTTGTTTTCTCTTTTTTTACAGGGATTTCACATTCCACTTTGACTGAAAATGACGACTGATGCAGAGATGACTAGTTCAACATATGTAATATCCTTTGAATTGAGCGATTTATGTCAACAACACATGCAATGGAAGAATTAATGATGGAACTTAGTCTTCGAAGTTTTTTCCGAGACTTTAACGCTCCGTAAGTTTTCTCTTTGGTGGTTCCTACTGCTTAACAAATTTTAAGAAAAATTCTCGATGGTCGCCTTCTGGTTTATTTAATTTTGGTAGTTTTTTTTTTTTTACTTTTTTTCACTCAAGAAGCGTGATCACTGTTTACTCAGGCGAATTAGTGTCATTTATTCCGATTATTGTTTATTCCGAACAGCTTTGGGTTGTTAATCATTAGGCACTTCAGGATGAATTCAGGGGATACTGATTAAGTTCCAATCATAAATATTAAACTATTAAGTTTTATAGGAAATTCGTCCTGTACAGTTCCTTGTTATGCTTCTTTATACTTCTTCCATTGCGTTTTGATGGTACTATCGAGCTTAATTACGCGCTTGTCTTTTTACCGTTATGGATTTGCGAATGCATAGTTTTTCTTGGAGCTGTTGTTGCAGCAATATCCTTCACGATATCTCCCCCATCTTTGTAAGTTGCTCCTATGTCATGATGCATCCTTCTATCGTCTTAATTTTGGATTAAAAGACGATAAATCTTATAGCACTTTATTCTTTTTAACAGGTTTATCCCTCTATTGAATACCGTGAAAGAATTTTACAGTGAAGGTGATCAGTTTTTGATGAATAATTTAAAAAGTTTTTGATGGTTAATTTAAAAAGGAAATACAGATTAAGAATGTTACAGGACGGAGAGCTCACTTCGTTCGGATTTTTACGGAATGATACTGTGTACTGGAGAGCATGGGTTACTGACGTTGTTTGGGATGTTATGTTGTCATAAATTGCAAACAAATGCAACAGTAGACGAGTTACCTTGGTTGCTCGTTTTTGTCCCCATCTTCGCTCTAAGTTTACTTTCTGTTGTTGTTGCTATATGGGCAATCAGAAACGACAAATCGTTTGAGGTTATTGTTTTGTTCTGCAGAATTCAAAAATATGTGACTTGCTTTTTACAAACTTGGAAGTATAGCGGATTTTTTTATAGTTGATTCAATTCATAATCAATGATTACAGTTGGAACTTTTCTTTTCCATCAATATTGTGCAGTTTGTTTTTGTCGCCTTCAAACTGGATGGTATATTGGATTGGCATTGGACAATCGTTTTCATCCCGTTATGGGTGGTCCTATCGTTAAGTGTCGTCGGGGCAAGTTTGTTTGATTTACTTAGGAAATACTTTCACAGAGCAAAGGTTGATTTGTTTATTATCGCCTATATACTTTTGCTGAACGAATTTAAAAAAATGTTCAAATTTGATTGTCACCGACCTTATTTCTTTCACGCAATAGGATTTTACTGATCATTGAATCGGTTTTTAAGGTTTATCACTGCAGTTATTTAAAATTCAAGTGAGGTTAGTAAATTTCATGTTATAGGTGCTTTATGCGTTTGTTCTAGCAGTTGTGTTGGCACGATCAGTTCATATCCTACCTTCTCAAAGAAGGCATCATCTCTACTCTGCTTTGTGCCATACTTTGCTTGTTATACCAATTCTTGTATTTCTTCTGCTTCTAACCGGTATGTATATCACATTTACGTGGTTTTACCTTGAGCTGGATTTTAACAAGGCCTTGGGATGATGAAGGGTAATGGAAGCGGAATGATTTTTCCTTTACTTTGTGATTTCCTTACTGTTTTGCTGAAATATTAATCCCATTTGGAATGTACGAGTAAAACATTCTACTGCTGTATTTATTTGAAACAAAATTAAAAGCTAATATGCAAATAAGCTGTTAGATGTTGCCAAATTTTATTTTTAATTTCAGGTAAATTAGACGCAATATCATGGTCAGATGATGAACCAATCAGCCAAATTGCTTTCATTATTGTCTGTGCTCCGTTAGATTTGGCATTATTCTGTTTGGTTTTAATGTCATTTGGTGCGCGTGGGGGTAATCCATGGTGGTTTGCGATGCGTGCACCGTTCTGCTCATTTCTGCTCGAAGCTTGTCCATGCTTGAAACAATATGCCAATGTCAGCTACAAGTTTCGTTCATCATCCGAACATCAAAATATAACGGAAGATTTTGAAAAACAGAGCCTGCAGTCGGATCGTTCGATTAAATTTCCATTACGTCCAGTTATACCGTTTCGTTCAATTGAAAGTCCTGATTAGTTACAAAACTCTATTTGTGTTTCTCAAAATTATTCTTGAGAAATCCAATTATGCTGTTATACCTTTATTGAGAGCTCCGTTGTGGAAAAATTACACACTGGAAACTTAAAGGGGAATTAAGGACAATATTGCCTTTAACATTTGCTTTTTAGGGATTTCTTTTATGTATTCCATTTCTTCTTTGACTGTGGTTAGACTTTTGACGGTTCGAAAAGTTGTTGTTTCATACATACATTAAAGTTGAAGTCTGAAATATAGGTTGAACACGTATGTAGCATGTATGTGATTACTTTATAGTTCTTTCCTCAGCTTCTTTTGTTTGATCTCGTGATTCTATCATAACTTGTAAATGAAACTTTTCATGCGAAGTAGAATCCAGTGCTATTATCTTCAAAATCTATCATAGTGGGATAAATATTGAGTTCAACACTTTTCCATCATTTCCATGTGATTTGTGATATTGTACAGATATGTTGGTAGTTTATTACCAGAATAACTGGGTCAGAGGTGCCTTTGTTTACGAATATTTTCTTTAGCGTATACATCAAATGTCAAACTTTCTTTGTATTATTTCTTTTATTGCATGTTAATCATCTATTCTTCAAGTTATACTTTCCCTATGCTAATAAATATTCCTTAATGAACGATATGATACAACAACTGCAAGTTGTTATTTGCATGCATTCATGTTTCCTTTAGATTTCCTTGCACTTCCATAATCTTGAAAATATTCTTGAATTGGAATGTATTGTAATGTGTGGCTGCCTGTACCTATCTTCATGATAGATGACAAACAAATTCAGACCGATTGACCGATACATAGCAAAAAGATTACATAAAAGAGGGTGATCTTTGCAGGAATATGTGGGATGTTCAGAAATCATTATGAAAAATTGCTACGATGTGTTAGGTTGTTCATCGGTAGCTTCGTACAGCGAACTAAAGAAAGCTTATTTCTGTAAGCTGCGTACAAATCATCCAGATAAAGGTGGTTCTAACTCGGCGTTATTTCTGGTGACGAAAGCTTGGTCTATCTTGAAGTTGGTCTCGTAATTTATTAAATTTCATCAAGTAGATCAGGGAACTGGTAAAAGGGGACATGGACCCTTGTGTAATAATTCTCCCTTGTTCCATAAATTTTATTTGTGGCTTATGAATAATTCATTCTAATATACTTCTTTCGCAGAAACGAGAATACACGTCGGGACTACAATACTTGGTTGAGAGAACAGTTACTACGCGAAGGACAGGGTATTGTTGGGCAGCAAATCGTCATCGATAGTACTGTTGAGCGGATTGAAGAGTTTTGCAGGTGATCATTTCAAATGCTTTTTTCTGGCTTAATTAAAATAAGCAGAAGTTCTTACCGATCTCTTATTCGTTGAGTAGTTCTCTCTCACATCTTAACTACATCGTCGACATATTGCAGGCTTCATACACGTTGTGCAATTTTTGTTCTGAAATTTCGGTTTTACAATTTATATTTTATGCTAGATATAAAACCAAATCAGTATCAAATCCATTGATTTGTTGATACTGTTCACCAAAACAAAGGTCTGGTTATTTCTAAATTTTACCGGTATATTTCAGTTGCGGTGGTGAATTTATTCTTGAGAAAACAGATATTGATCGTATTATTAATTCCGCATATTTTGAATGTTCAAATTGTTCGTTATGTCTGGAAGTCAGTCGGGAATGAACTCGCATAAAGTCGTTGTTCTTGGAAGCAGTGGTGTTGGCAAAAGTTCATTTGTCAACGCTGTTTGCAACAGGTTATCATCATCCCATCGAGTTTTTTTTTCTTTTTTTTGACACAGGTAAGGTGGTCCGATCAGGTAACACGTTTAGTTATTAACTGTTTTTCATTGCAGCAATAATACGTATTGTAAAGTCTGAATAAATGATAAGGAAGAAGAGGCAAAATATTTTAATAAGGACAAACTCGGTTGAAACTTCTTTTTCTGATGGTTTTTTGGCATTTAGAATCAACAGTTTCTTATATAGCCTAAATTATACCTTATGTATTTATCCAGAACTACAAATAGAGAGCACGAGATGTAGAAAAGAAAGAGGGAAAAGTAAATAAGTCATTTTACATTTAATCTCTAAAGTAGTGGTTCCCAGCCGGTGGTCGTGGACTACAGGTAGTCTATGCGAACTAAAATATGGTTCGCGAGGGCTATTACAGATTATTTTCCGCCTTTTTTTGTATTGTAATGTTGCTCTAAGTTTAACTTACACGTTAAAAGTTTTGTTTAAATTTTGTTTTCAAATTAACAGAATTTATCATTTCTGAACATTGCGATCCGTATTGCTAATAAAAAAGCCAAAATGATCCTTGGTCACGAAAAGGCTGGGAACAACTACTGTGAAGGGATGATTCAGTCAGTCACGGTTCTTAATGATGCAATATTTCCTCGGCATAAAGAAGAGGAGAAGGATGACTTTTACAACCATTTCTGCATGAGCAAAGGTAGTTCAGAAGTAAAGATGAGAATTGATGAGTTTAGTATACACAGTTTTTTTTTCATGCTATTTTGAGTTTTTCTTTTGTGCCATTTTTGGGATGAATTGGTAATTTTTATTGCTATAAGCATTAAAATATTGTATTTTGTATCTCAAAAAAATAAAACAAAAGTATAATGCTTGTTTTTTTCAGGCATGATGTAATTCCTAGTAGCACAGTTGGATGTGCTGTTTCCGTAATCGCTCACCAGTATCGGGCTGGAAGTACTGATGAACAAACGGAACTTATTGAGCTTTGGGATATTGGTGGTTCCACAATTCATCAGAAAGCATCTGTTATTTTCTTCGAAGGTTCACTGTTTGAAAAATTTATATCTCTCTGTCAAATCAAAGATTGTCTTAAAAGTTTGGTCTTTAGGATTCTCATTTCCTTGTTTTTGCTTTTGCTTTTGATCTGAGAACCTGCTGACTGGAACAAGTTGGTGGCGAGTAGACAATTCATTTTGTTTAATTTTTGAATTTTGCCGGTTAATTGGATTCCTTTTGGCATATCGCAGTTCTGATGACGACAAACGAAATAACATGCAGAAAAGAACAAATTATTTGCTGCTTCAGGAGCCGCAGGTGCAATATTAGTACACGATTTGAGCAATAAGAAAAGTGAATCAAACCTTTCCCAGTGGGTTGCATTACTTCGTGGCGATTCATCGTTATCTTCTATAATCTCACCATTTACATCTTCATCTGGTCCACGATTTTTGTTGAGCGATATTGAAAGTACACCGATGCCGACGTTGATTGTTGGTTGTAAATCAGATTTAGCACCTGAACGTGCTAAGCAGGTTTGCCTTTAGTATTGCTTATACGTAATCATGCAAAAACTTCTATATTTGATTAAATCATGAAATTTCTAGTTCCTTTTATTCTTTCTTTTATTTCTCTTATGATCTTAGCCAGTCTCAATTGATTTTCGTTTACAGACAGCATACGATCGAATCTCTTTAAATTGTCGGCGTCCAATTTCACCTGGCTCTACGAATCGCATTATCCTATCGAAATTTTTTGATACAGTTGTTGAACGTAAAAAAGTGCCTATGGCTGGAGATAAGCGGCGTAAGACCATTATCACTTAAGCAATGTTGTACAAATTTTAAAGTGCGTATTTGCTCATATATTTCCTCATATGCATATTTGCCTATGAGTTAATTGTCCAGGTATTTATTACTACTATAAAAGGGACTTATATTGTCGCAGCAGTGATGAATCGATAAAACATAACACTGTAGAGACAAATCATATGTGGTTGAAAATGTTTGGTGAGAGTGGGAATTTCGGTTTGAGCTGATTTAACACAGTTTATGAATTAGTGATACATATAAAATTAACAACATTCAGCGGCGCAAATAATTTTATTTCTTGTCTTTTTAAAATAGCATGGTAGTTCATTAATATCTTGCCGTTACTTTTCATCGGAAGTCTAATCTAAAAAATTATCCCTTCGTAAAAAAATTACCCCTTCTAATTATCTTATTACTTTTATGTAAACTACTGTATTTTACCACAAGGAACGGCCGACTTCATAAAAATTCATCAAATTTGAAGAACATTCTTAACATAGATTGAAGACATTCGTAACTGAGATGGTAGTCACAAAATATTCATTGGTGTATTGTTGAATTAAATTTCAGAAGTTATAAATATGTATAGAAATGTTGTCATTCATAATGATCGGTACAGAGATCGAAGTATTGATTGATATGTCCTGCACATTTTACCGCTCCCTGTTTTTAGACCATTTGATAGATATGCAATGACAAGCTTATTGTCGATATCGATATTCAGTGCTTGGCAACCATATCCCGGATGTCCAAACAAGTAACTATTCTACAAGGTAGCATTAATTTAGAGTATCAATATTAGTATTTATGAAAGTTCGAGAATATTGGATGTTATCGGAATTCGTGGTCTCCAAAAGCTCGAGATTATCAAGGAAATCGAAGATTAGGAAACTACATCTTTATTGTCAGTAAAAATAAAAGTGTAGCCGTAGGAAGATTGTTACTACCGGGATGATTGTGTTTTCCTCTCAATTGCAACTTTCTTTTCTGGTTGTTTTATTAGCAATTTGTGGGATTTATATCTCATGTCATTTACCCTGTGATAGAATACGGTACTACAAGCAATCCGTACTCCTTCCCTAAGTGCTCTTTTCATTTGATGTGCATCTTGAAATTTCTTACCTCGTTGACAGGATGCTTTTCGAAGAAGAATCCCCGACCTTTGACAAAGGGATAAAGGAAGACCTGATCCAAATGCCAATTAGCCATAGTTGGTCGAGTTATTTGTGCTAGTGTTCTGTTGCTCAGAAGTGTTCCATCAATTGCCAGTGAAAATAGCTTTGCCAAATTATAAGCATCGCTGACACCTCCTGTTGCTGGCATGTTTAGTTCAATAATGTTTGGGTCATTCACTGCCACCGTGTCCTAGAAAATTGTTATTTTGATTAGAGAGAAATTGTGAAAGAGCAGAATATTTTAAAGCAAAACTTGAAGGAAAGGTAGGGATTTTGAAAAAGTCTTCCATGATTTTGAGCGTTATTTGACTTTATCATGTTGACATATTGCTAATTAGTTTGAAATTTACAGGATTTCCAAAATCTACAGAATATTAAGAAACTTGAAGGAGCTAGTTGCTTAAGAAAAATTTTTACAAAATTCAGTGGAAGCCACGTTAGATGAATTCGAATTTTTGCGGCCAAAGAATTTGATGGTTGTGCATACATCATTGCAAGCATGATAATCACTCGCAGATCTAGCAATACATCTCGGGTGTATTCAAGTAACCCAGGCTGAGTTACTCGAGCTAACTTCTTGAATTCCTGTTTTGACAAACCAATTGTGGCGTCAATACCTAAAAGCTTTTCATATTGTTAGCTTCCAGATGTACAAAAATTATGATGCTAAATCTAGTAAAAATTTAATTTTAGCTGAGAGATTACCATATTTGTCAGCAATTTCTTCCTGTAAGAACGTTTTAATGTTACGACCTGTCTCATCCACTTTGCGAAAAATACCATCAACCAGCCAGCCAAATGTCACAGCGTGATATCTAAAAAATGATAAATGGAATTACCAATTCGAAAAATTTTCAAAAATCATGGAAGGATGAATTAATTTCGCATCAGAATCCTGTTCAGGGAAAAAAATTGTTTTATTAAATATTATAAAGATGTGACAGTTGACCCAGTAGCAGTGCCAGGTTTCCAAAGAGGCTTGGCTTGTTCCATTATCTGCATAATTCTTTTTCCGTTTACCACATCTTCCATCGTGATATTGTCAAGATATGGAATTCCAGCCTGTACAAGTTTTTGATACATTTCAGAAGTCATACAAATGAAAACGCTTAAAGGCCTATCGAATGCTAAAGCTGTTGAAAATGCTAGGAAAAAAAGGTAACTCCTCGGAACTTTCAAAATTTTATCGCCTTCATTTCGAAAATTTTGCTCTTTCTTGTCCATTTCATTACATTTTAGCAAAGAATCTAAAAAGGAACAACTAACTTTATGAGTCAGAACATCTTCAATTGTGGTCATATGCTTCCCGTATTGTCCATATTCGGGCCAATGTTTCACTACCAGATCATCGTATGACAGACGACCTCGATCAACTTGCATCGCTAAGCAAAGTGCTGCAATTGCCTGTAATTTAAGAATTAAACAAAATCTTTTTTAACATAATTTGAACGGTCAACCATTTAACGCTTTTACAATGAAACAAACATATTTTCAAATTACATATACTTTAACTTCAATTATTTTGAATTTGAATAAATTTTTCGGTCATTATATATATGTATATATAATTATGCATTTGATTACTGAAAAAAAGAGTAGGATGATTGAAATCACTAAATTTCAATAATTTCATATGAAACGGAAATGAGACTTTGGTTAAATTTCATGAAAATTCAATTCAAACTGAAAAATATTAAATCAGTTTCCTTACCAACATTGTAAAATGGTGAAATGGTGCTTGATGGTTACTGAAGTGACTGAAAAAAAGTTCAAATTATGCTTTCATAAAATTTAACCGAAAGCTTATTTCTGTTTCTCATGAAATTTCATGATATACCACTCAGAGATATGCAATTTCCGTAATTTCAGATTCATTTCAGTTAATATTCAGATACTTTTGTGGTAGAAAAGAGGACTGTTTTGGTGTTATGATTCCATTTACGAAGTGACTCTGAATCCGAATAACCATTCCATAAATTTACGATAACTTTCCCATTCTGAATGACTGTTAGATGAGCACCTTCTCTCTCCAAACCCATTTCAAAATTCTGCCTAAAATGTGGATGTCATTTCTACTGGCAAATAAATTTGCTTTTAAATTTGAATCATTTCTTCCATTTTTCCATCCATTCATTTTCCACATTTTAGTTGTGATTTTACTCGCCGCAAAATCAAACCACAATTAATAAAGAAGAAAGAAGAATAAGGACAGATTAACAAAGAACATAATTAATGAAAAAAAAATTAACAAGAATTAATGAAGAAGGATTAATAATGAGGAGGAAGTAGATGAGAAAAAGAAATCGTTAAAAAGCTTGAAAAAAAAAGTATATGTTACTGTAAAAATGTCACTTTGGATTCATCAATGGAAATACATGAAGAGAATACTAGTAATGAGGAAAATTTTTTATTTGAAACAAAATATACCTGAAAACTTTAGCAACACCCTCAAACTGGCTGTCATAAAAGCCTTTTGGTGGTGTTGATAATTGATACTGTAGGATAAAAAGCCATTGCAAAATTGTGGAAACAGTAAAATATGCTAGTACCAATATCATGGTTAATTTAAACCTTCCTCTTGATAAGCAATTTTGATCCATAACCATCCACTCTGATACTTTATCCGTTTTCTAATTTTTAAATAATGTTAGTTGTGGATTCTTCCAGATCTTTCGGAAATCGTGATATGATTAAGGATCCTAAAGTAGCAATAATTTATTGTACCAAACATGCTTCAATATTGAATTAGTGCATACAGGAATATTTTTCATACATTCGGGAATTTCATCAAATGTCATAATTAACAAAATTAGTCAAATGTTACTAATTGGAATCAGGTAATAATAACATTATGTAAAAGCACTAATGGAAATAAATGATTTTATTAAGTGAGAATTTTTAAATTTGCAATGAATATTTCCAAGTCTGAACATAGTATTCGCAACAATTTAAGTTGCACAAATTTCTAAATTTGATATAGCAAATTCGACATTCAGTTAATTGATACTTGATAAAAGTGGAAGAGAAAATGGGCGCAAATATTCTTGTGCGCAAATACGCTTCGTTTAATTCCTCATTTTTAATCTTCTTTCGAAAATGACTGCTGAATTTTGATATCTATAATATACATCTCCGTGATGATGGATTATGATTCCTCATTTGATCGTTTGCTATCTTATTTAAAAAAATAACAACCTTACTTTTTTTTAAAAAAAATTGAGCTTTGATTTGCTTGAGTGAAAATTATTCATGAAATTTTTGGGTATAAATATACGGATGATACGGAACAGATCAATAACAGTTTCATAAGATATATTAATAATTTAATTTTTAACATACTATTTTAAAATGATACCTTGTTTTTTTTTCAAATATTATTAGGTATAAGATAATTATAAGAATGGGAAGAAAGGCATTCAGAAAAATGCGTTATATAAATTCAAAGTTTTCAAGAAACTAAAAAATCGTTAAAAATAGCAGGCGATCGTACACCAAGTTCGAAGTGTTCTAATCGTCCTTAACATTGTTTTGCCTTATCAGTATCAGTATGGTTGCCTTTTTTTCATATTGATAATCTTTCCCAAGTAGGAAATCGTCATCTGAAAGCAGTAAGTTTATCATCTAGCATTGATAACATTGATAATATTTGCTTCATGCCATTCCACTCATTCGTCGCACTTGGTAGTTTATTCTTCCATTTCTTACGATCAAATATTTTATTTTGTTTTACAAGTAAATTTTATAAAATTATTAATATTTCCAATCATGTACCTTTCATTATCCAATCTTTGAGTTCCTGTTGCAAAATAAATCTGTCACAGAGAACCAACTTATTAATTAGTTTTAAAATATTTCAGCCAATTATCAATTAGCCGTAGCTTCTGATCACTCGTTTGCATAAAATAGTTTAGTCCCGAATGTGGACCTTTATTACAATTAGGAGAGTTGCCGAGACTTCCAAAGATGATATAATCGCATCATATTTCGTATGCGCCTGAAGTTCACCACACACCTGTTGTCATGATTACGATCATTCAATCTCATGATGTAAAAAGGCGTATTGTATTTAACTGTCGCACCTCTCTATCTAATTTGTAATCGTTACTTTATTCATCACAATTATTTACTTATCTACACTTGTTCTACACATCTACACTTGTCTACACTGATCTACACTTGTTATTCCATACCTCCAGTGATACCATAGAGACATATCCTGAGATATTACGAGAATTTAACTTGTATTAGGAACACTTGACTCTCATAAGTCAATCTGGAAACTGAAACAAACATCTGCAAAACCAATAATCGACAAAAAAATTGGGGACGAACACCCGTACAAGTCGTTTCCTAGACACTTCCTTTCTCCTAAATTTCATTTTTCATACATCTAAAATCTCGGCCTTTTTTCTGATCGAGCTTTCATTTCTTCTATTTCAGTAACTCCTCCTTTTCCAAAATTTCCACACATCTAACACCAGTCCAATGTTTTATATTTATTTCGAAGACTATAAACGACCTTTCAACATCTATTTGCTCTAGGTGCGATCTGAACTATGAAAATACTTTTTCTTTGCAAACATTCCAAAAAATTACTTTGCATGGAAGATCAACACGTCAGATATAAATATGACAAGTAAAATAAAAAACAAATCACCAGTTATATCGTACAAAAACATGATATTGGGCTACGGGAAAACTGATGCATGAACAAGCAAAAGAAATCAAAAATATTTTAAATCAGAAGTACTTTTAAGTCAAAGTAAATCGAAACTGAAATGATAGTTATGTTGGAAAATCATCTCATTATCCAGAACTGCAACATGAGCCTAACGGTCAAATGATTTCCTCAAATTCCTAACTCCTTAAACAATGTATAGGCTTTCGGTCCTTTCAGATAACAAATTTAATTATTGAGAATTGTTTGGATTCAATTTAGCGTAATAAAAAATAAGTAAGCCAGACAAAGTAGCTTATTGTGTGACCAACAAACTTAGTTCTAGAAGTCGGAGATCTATCATTTTAATATGTAAAGTGGAAGGTTATTTTAATGTTCTTTGGTGGACAACAAATCAGATTCTCTTATCATTGCACGAAATAGTGAATTCGGATCATCCAGTAATTTTCTTGGTGTATCGAATTCACGAATACAACCATTTTCAAGTACCAAAACCCTGAAATCAATTAAGAAAGGTAACAGATTCCAATTACATTTAATTATTTCTAAAATCAAAAGAAAAAATCATTTCCGACTAAAAATATTAACATAAAACCAACCTATCACTATTCATGACCGTATGTAAGCGGTGTGCAATTGTAAGCACAGTACAATGTGAGAATTGTTCACGAATCGTTTTCTGAATGAGCGCATCTGTTTCCATATCAACAGATGCTGCTGCTTCATCCAAAATCAAAATTTTACTCTTTCGCAGTACTGCTCGAGCCAAACAAACCAGCTGTCTCTGTCCAACACTAAAATAATAGTGACTATTTTTACTAGTGTGCATATTAATTATATGTGTCATAACGATGTTGAATATCTCAACTATAGCATTTAGATTCATTTCCAAATGCAAAGATCCCCTCCGTAAAACATCTTTGCACTTCATTTTTTCTGGGTTTGCTAAATTCTCAAGAACAGCTTAGCTTTTAGGTGTGCAAGCAATTTTTTTGGTTATTCAGCTGTAGTCTCTCCAAAGCTTGAGAATTAGAAACTCACTCCCAGAAAATGAAATCCCTAAATAATATATATATACATATATTGCTTATATTCATAACAATATAATAAGCTTAAGTTGCCGGTAAGAAGGTACTTTGAAATATTCTTCTTACCTAATATTTTCACCACCTTCACTTAATTTATGTTCCAGTTTGTTGGGGAACGAATGCACGAGTGAATCCAGATGAGCTGTTCGAAGTGCATTCCATAATAAGGCATCATCAAAATGACCGAATGGATCCAAATTCATGCGTAACGATCCAGAAAACACAACAGGATCCTTCATTTAACGCAATTATTACATGGAAATTTTCGATAATCTTAACGCAGTGATAGCATACATGGAGAGAGCGATCAAGACATTATTTAATCTTGGTGAATTTAAATGACAAAACTGAATCAATCGACAAAACCTGTGGAACAATTGTTAATTTTGGGCGAAGATTATCCAGCGATATTTTCGAGATATCCACACCATCGATTAATATTCGACCTGATTCTGCCTCAATAATGCGAAACAAAGCAAGTGTGAGAGAAGTCTTACCTGAAAGGGATAAATTGATTAAATGGAATCTGTTATTACTCACTAGATAATAATGCTTGACTGTTATATAGCTGCTGATATACTTTCCTGTTTTGTTTTCCTTCAAAGAAAAAAGAGTTCGGTTTCAATTCTAAATCAGGCATTTTCAACTATACGGCTCTCCAGTAATTGCACAAAAATCCAGGAATTTAGGTTAAGGTAGTGTGCAATGTCCGCATGATTCTCTAAGTAGAATAGAGAATTGTTTACAAATGCAATACTTGACCTGCACCAGTTCTGCCAACAATTCCAACTTTTTCAGCTGGATGAATTGTTGCACTGATTCCTTTCAAAACAAATTCCAAATTATCACGATATTGTATCTTCAACTTCTCGAAAATAATTTCTCCTTTATCTGGCCAGTCTTGTGGTGGTGTGTACATTAAATTTTTATTCGCTGAACCCTGCAAGTATTCATTATATATTAACGGTAATACTTCAGAAATTATCATTTCATGAGCATTTCTCGGTATAAATTTCAATAACGTTATTTTGCAATTTCAAAAGCATAATTTCACTAATATAACTTCACCAATATAATTTTAATACTAGACTTTTGGTAATGAACATGTTCTCTTTTTAGAAATTCAACGAAAATGAAAATATATTATATTAATAAGCCATCATTACTCTCTTTGGTTTTCTTGAAACTTGGGAAATGTACATCCTAATGACTGTACGTTCTACTCCGTTCCATTTCCAATAATGAGAGATCTTAGCTTTGTTGGAATTACATTAGTTTAACCGCAAAAGTTACGTGACCAACTTCTCACCTCAATAGGTAAATCAGTGTATTCCCTGAGACGCTCAACAGCAACAACATTGGTTTCCAATTCACTAGCCATACGTACGGCCCAATTTAAAGTCTGTGTTATCTAAAATGAAAATTTTATGGAAATATGATCAATCATTTCCGTTCTAATGAAACCTTTTCATCCTATCATTTATTCTCATGGAGTTGAGTGCAAAATCGGAAGTCACGACAGTTACGGAATTTTTCATCATTACTGGACTCAATTTAAAAATTCTCAAGATAAAATCAGTCAAAAAAGTACATTAAGAGCGTATGCAACAGATAATCCAACTAAACCAGCCGTTACCGAACCACTTTCTCTATAGAATACCGCAAATAAAGCCGAGCAGAACACAATAAGATTACCGACAAGTTCTAAGCGTACTGCTAACCACCTGAAATTCAAATCTATTTTAAATTTACATATCGTCAGTTCCTGTGATAAGTAGTCCAAAAACACAACCATATCTGGAAAACTGTCCTTTATTAATGTTAATTAAAGTTCGTCAGACCTGTTAGCGACTAATGAATGATATTGTATAACAATATTCT
This sequence comes from Loa loa, assembly GCF_000183805.2. NCBI lineage: Eukaryota > Metazoa > Nematoda > Chromadorea > Rhabditida > Onchocercidae > Loa > Loa loa. Next base: position 84,672 of record NW_018108221.1, on the reverse strand, counting down.
TATCAAGACGATCCTGAGATTCATGGATAAAACGATCCATACATCGATATGCTCTGATTGAGGCAGATCCTTGGATTGATTCCTTGAAAACTATCACAATAAATTTAATGGAGAGAAAGTAAAATTTGATAACTGTTAGCGGAAGATTTGCTTTCCAAAAAATGAACACGTGCCGAATCTTGAGAGATCACACTTTTCTGCTTCATCATTATAACAGCTTTGTTTCTTCCTCTCTTCCAGAAATGGTTCGGAATTTCAATGTTGTGTTTTAGCAGTTGCCTTTTGATAGTTCTGATAATAAGAAAACCCCTATGAATACTGCCGATCGGCAATGTTTCGAAATGCTTAACAGTAAAGTCTTTCAATTCTTCCTACGTCAAAACTTTCCTTTCGCTTCGCAAAAAAAGAAAAACTAACTTGAAAATGTGAATAAATAGGAGATCGAGCGGCGGATTCCAAACGTTTTAGTTGCCGTGATGTCGAAATATAAAAACGCTGGAAATGATTGATATATATTGCTAACATCTGATACGTTAAAAAAAGTATATTTTCCTCAGTAACAAAATCTACAGTTTAATAAAATACGTCCCGGTTTCTAAATTTCTAAGTTAGTTATAAATAAATTATATGGGGATAAAGTTTGAACAAAATGATAACATGCAAGCCGTTAATAAATGCGTACAAGCGTGGACAACGAAGGAATTCGCAATATACTCCAGTATTGCATGAACTTCACTCACACTCCATATTTTTCATTTCTCAGGATACACTATCATTTTATCTCTTTCCAAATTCAGAAAGCTCTTTTGCCACATATTATTTTAAGCATGCAATAAATTCCATGTCAGAATGAATAAATTTGAAGCGATCGGTAAGATAGTAAAGAGAAGCATGAAATAAAGCAACTTATTTGTAATCATCGTCATTTCTTTCAGTCTTCAAAAAAAAAAAAGAAAAATGGCTTAGGAAAAAATTCGAAGTATTTTTGTGGACGATCACATACGAACTACTTTGGACCTTTAGCTATGCAACAATTCAAACAAAAGCATAAACAAAAGCAAAGGCAAAATGACTTCGAAAACTTTAGTGAAAATTCTGTCTTTTTTATGATGCTTTACATAAGACACATGCAAGTGCATCAAATAAGCTTTCTATACTCATTTCGAAGCATGCAAAGGAGGTTGACTTTTGTGAAATTTGATTTGGAAATTACTTAAATGAAACACCATATCGGCGAAATGATTGATTAACTTCCTTTTAAGAACAAGACCACGAAAGGTTTCTACTCTAATGACATTGTTCCATTACATTGTATGAAGATCCACAAATTAATAAACTTAATTATAAGCGTAAATCAGAGTGAAAAGGTAAACTTAACGCCGAAATTTGCCACATAAATGAAATCTTGAGAATTTTTTGCAAAACGTAATTAGAATGCATGGAAAAAATTGCAAGTATTAACAACATCATAAATAAAATAAACAACATGACAGTAATATCACCGCACTGCTCCGATAATAAATAACCTATTTTGGGTTGAAATCAAATATGTCCGTCTTTCATGCTGTATGGGTTGAAAAATTACCATTAGCATAAAATTTAGAAATGAAATCATAGCGAAGGGGAAGATAATTTGTGGCGTCATAAGTACCGGCACAATCATGATAATAAAAGCGGTAAGAATACATCCAATAAAGGTGATCACTGATGATGGTAAACGTTGATCGAAATCGTACAAATCCTGTAAACATGCAAACACATGCGAACTTGTGAGCTCTCAACCAACCCACACCGATAATTTATTAATGCCACGATGCTACCAGAAAATGCAGTCATGCTACTTGCAGGAGAACGAATACCACAATAACAGAACGTCTGGCTAAAACGATTATGTAAAACGAAGTCTAATTCTGTCCTCATTCTCAGAACACACATGAAGCATGATCACGACGGTAACATGCAGTTGCAGAAAATGTGCAACAAAAAGTGATCCAGGATAAGTCTGGAGAGAAAATCTCCATTTTACTGTTAGTTTGATAAGAATTAAAGACCAATAAACATCACATTCATTAACTCAAAAGTGATATACAATAAACAATAGAAAGAATGCAAACAATAACTCGAATGGCACCAGAACGTTTCATCTTCGATAACTGCTAAAATTTATGAAAATCCATAGTGTTAAAATCGTCAGCAAAAATAAAATCCTTCTAATGATAAAATACGCTTCACATGGAAATCATACTTTTCAAACAACATTTCGAAAAACTAAATTTCTCTTCTGTAAAATCAGAAAACAAAGTACTATATCATGCTTTTACTAACGAGTGCATGCAACTAATTAATATAACCTTTCAGTTAAGCTGAGAGAAAAAAGAGCAGCTTGAGGGAATCATTTCCAAGCAGGTCTTAAGTGCCACTAGTAGAGTTATTTTAATAAGCTTATGTTCCCTCCCAATACTTTTTTGCTTCATCTTCATTTCGGAAACCATCATCTCTCACTATAAAAAAGAAAAAAAGGATTTTCATCTCTTTTGATGAAGCATACCAGAACAAGGAAATAAATAGCAGCAAGAAAGGGTATGACGATTGAATACATCGGTGTTGCGTATACAATTACAGCCATTGTCATTAAAACAACAAGTACTGTTGATATGAATGAATGAGATGTATGCGGCAATAAAGCATCCACTATTTCTATATCCTGCAATTTTCCCTATTATCTCATTGATGGTTATCCATCTCGGGAATGAATTTTAACATTTCCACCTAACAGAAGATCATTCAGATTTATCAGAATTCCCCGGGCCGCAGTAGGTTAACAGTAATCAACTTGAGTGCGGCAACCTAAACACATTTACTGTGAATAATACAGTAAAGTTCGGGCAGAGTAAAATCAAACAGCTTCTGGCTAGCTATTAAAACCGCATATTTATTCTTTACTATGAATAAAACATATAGAACAAAAATCAAAAAAGATCCATTTACAAACTGCATATAGATATAAGACCAAAATTTGGAGCAAACAAGTTAATTAAAAATTAAAGCCCAAATCTAGGTTTATATAACTAAATAATGTCCCACCAACAAACAAAATTTTCGAAGTTTTCTTCAAAAACAAAGTTTTTGAAAACGATTCTTAACTTCTTGTGACACAAAAGAAAAGACAATCTAAAAATGACATGCAGGTAGTACCACTTAAAAAATGTCACGAAAAAAGAGGAAATCTATCAGATTAAAATGAGGAAAATAATTAGAAGATTCACGCAATTCGTTAACTATTTATCATGTAAAATTTTTTTTTTCTCCCAGTCAAAACGATGTATGTTTTCTGAAAAAATTAAACTTCGTATCCCGGATTTTATTCACAGTGCCAAACTGATCAAACGAATTCGAGAGCATTTTTAACGACGAGATTCAAGTACTGCACATTCAGTATGAAAACGTTCTCTGATGGAAAAATCTAAACACATTTTGTAGTTCAGAATAGAACAAGTGGACCGTTACACGTAACCGTTCAAATGATTATTTGTAGTTTCAACGTTTATCAAACGGATGTTTATATAATCGATGTATTTTGCTAATATTTGACTCTAAGATGCATCCAGAAGAGCTGATATAAAACTATAATGTGATATCAATAAGGACTTATGAGGACCTGTGAGGAGAAACCGGAAAGCATTGTTGTGAGGGAGGGATTTATTTTAGATAAATTTGTAGCAATTATATGCAAGGAAATCGCTAAAACGGTTAAGGTACGGTAAAATTTCGTCCGAATCCTTGAATGGTATTCATAATAGCAAGCAAATTTTTCAATCCTTGAAATTTTCAAGGAATAAATCCGAAAATTTGAAATTCACATTCACCTTTCCTGCACATTGAAGTGCTTAAAATACCATCCCTTCAAACTTTGCATTCTGGATTTAATTTGCAGTGTTTTAAAAACGGTACTCTATGAATAACAGCCTCATACTATAATGAAGAAAAAAAAAAACCCATAATGAATAAAGATAAAATAAAATAACAAGGATTAAAACGATGAAAATCTGACATTCATTAAGAAGCTCATCAACCGAATTTGATATTTCAGTGTTCAATGTCTGCAATAATGTCTACCTTGAAAACTCTATAGTAATAACCAAACTTCTACTGCTTATCAGACACGGAATGTATTCCTATCGATTCAAAGACAAAGAGGTACAAAGTATAAGATTCTGCAACGAAGAATAACATATTAAAAATTCTGAAACTAAACATGTGATAAGAACAAGAAAAATGAAATACTGGTATCCTTCAGTAGTCACTACTGTAAGGATATTAAGCGATTATGGTATGGTAAATCCATAACACGAAACTCAAAGATTTCGAGGCAGCAAACAAGCAAATTCTAAAGGAAACGGTTCTACGCTCTTCTCTATCACCCCAAATACAAGAAGAATAATTTTGTAAGAACAATCAAAAAGGATTCTCTGTTCAAAGGGAAAATGGAGCACTAGATCGTCTAATTTCCTTTTAGCTGCACAAGCACTGTCATAGCCAAGTATGAATTAAAACGTCACCACTTCGAGTGTGGTTAATTTGAATTTGAACTCAGACTCCCACTCCAAAAAAAAAATCATATAAACCTCAAATTTAGTATATTGCGTATTTAACACAATATACTGTATTTAGTAAAATATACTAATAAAATTCTAATCATCATATAATTAAAAAGAATACCTTCCCAAAACGGTTAACGATACGTCCGAGCGGTGTCATATCGAAAAATGCCATTGGTAAATGTAAAATATTTTGCAGTATTCCTTCGTGTAATTTTCGACTTGCAAAAACCATTCCATATGCCATTGTAATTGAACCAATACATACCATTGTGGCTAAAAGCAATGATTAGTCGGAGGAAAAGTTGTTCATTGAAAAAGTATTCATGGTTAGGACAGCTGGATATTTAGAGTTTTTGTGTAAGAACAAGGAATAGATTCCGAAAAAGAGAAGGAAGAAAAAATTAAGAAACAGAAACAAGGAAGATATGGTAAACTTGAAAATGTTCAGGATTTCATGCAAAACACACCCTGTCCCAAGCCGAGTATTGCGTAAATTCCTAAGCGCCAGTTCGTCTCATCTTCACCCACATTTGTGACGTTTGCTTTCTTGGCATGATCAGACCAATTGGCTAACCATAAATTGGATGAAACACCGAGAACAGATGAAAGAACATAAATAGCAATAAAGATTGCTGTTATGCCATAACCAATAGCATGAAGATACAAAAGGTACACTGCAAATTTCACCTGCAATAAAAGTACAACTTGTGTAAATATGTTGAGGAAGATTTTTATCCACCTAACCTCAAAATCTAATCTATTTGTGATTTTCGATTCATTAATATCTGATCTTCAATTTTTTTCATCTGTAATTCAGTTACTTTTTGAGGTAATAAAATCTTTTCAACAAATTCCAAACATGAATCAGTGGCGGCACAAATACTACGGAATGATTCATCACGCAAACCGTAAACTTCAGGTTTAGGCATGATGTGGCGCAACTAAAAAACCATTTCTTATATCCACCTTCCTACCAAAACAAGAATATTTTCCTTCCCAGAGATTGTAATAGAGACCTTTCCAACTTCAACGCCTTCCTTTTCAATTAATTTGGACTGTTCATCATTGCTTGATATAGCCGGTTTACCAGCCATTTGTGCAGACAATGCAATACCATCTGCCTTTCCACCACTTCCGTTTTTTATTGAATTACTACTGATCCTTTTCGCTGTAACATCCTGTTCGATAGTACTGTCCTAGAATAATTTACTAATAGAAAATTTTTGTCGAAATCGTATTACTGGACGGCTCCTGCGTCTCGTCAAACGAACCACTGGGGAATGTAATATGGGTGTACGTTCAATCAGTAACTAATAGTTTCAGATAATACAATAACCAAAAGCAATCCTACAGAAAACAATAGCAACCTGTTGCCCAACTGGTATGTTGTCTTGCGAAGATCTTTGTTCAACAGGTGATGCAGTTGTTGAAGTGCTATCTGCGCGCTGCTTTGTCACGCTCAAACTTTCCAAACGTTTGCGTTGCTCTGGATTCAAAACTTGCAAATCATTCAACAGTTCTTCCATTTCTTCTGCTGAAAATATATCCAAAATATCGTAACTATCACGACATTCAGGATGCTGCTAGCGATAACGCACGCTAGACACAATTTAGCATCAGCCTTCCGAAAAAAGTTCATGCCACACCAACCGTTTAACCACTTATACAAATTTATCTAATGATCTAGATCTAAGTGGAAACTGAAAATATATTACGAGCTCAACACATTTTTTATTCATTTGTCATTTTTTACATTAGACGAACAAAAATGACACATGTATTCCTGAAAAACAGTTCAGATGGATTTGGAACTTTTGGCTCTTTACTTGACTGAATTTAAAAATGGGATGAAGTTTAATATCACATCTCAGTGCAGGAATTAAAACAGTATGCGGAAATTGAAATTCTCAGTGTAGAAATTAAAATAAAACGCACAATCTCTTTCATCTTGGGACTGCATGCACTGTTTTACTTTGTTCATAAGGAATTCCTCTAGAAATTCTGCGAAATGTTTTTGCGCTTGAACCAATTCTTGAAATGTGCCCACTTCCGTAATTTTACCATCTATGAATACCAGCTTCATGTAGTTTCGGGAAAAAAAGTACATATTTCAAATCTTAATTCATCAGTCAAACAAAATAAAGCGATAGAATTTGGATAGAAAGAAGTAAATTTCGAAAATTCCAACCATTCATGACGACAATTCGATCACAATACTTCAGGTAATGTAGTCCGTGTGTTACCAAAATCCGCGTTTTCTTGGCTAATAAGCCAGTTTGAGATGCTTAAAGAACACATTTTTGACTTTGTAACTTATGTATTCTGTTTCCGGATTCGTTTCATTTATTCTGTAAATGATTTCAAAGGTATTCTGGAAATGGTTGTACTCAGTTTTTCTGCAATGATAGCATTTGCAGAACTATATAAGAATTGGATGACAGAACTACAGAATCGGAAAAAACGAACAAATGACACGCGTGAATGTGTGCCGCCCAACGTGGGCATCAACAGCTGATAGTGGATCGTCCAGGAGAACGATATCTGAATTAGCGTATACAGCACGTGCCAGACTTACGCGGTGTTTTTGACCGCCACTCAGATTAATGCCCTAAAAATAAAATGAAATAAACATGATGTATTTCACTTTATACTTTTTCCATCTGAATCCGGCACATAGATTAACTTTTCCATAGTTTTAAATTAAGGATTATATACCAGAATCTAACGTAAAATCTAAACCTTTTCACCAATTTCAGTCTGATCACCGGCTGGTAATGTTGCAAGATCTGGTTTTAATGCACATGAGTCAAGCACTGTTTCATAACGTTGGCGATCAAAAGGTGTACCAAACAAAATATTATCCATCAACGACAAATTCTGGATCCATGGCTGCTGTGGAGCATAAGCAATTGATCCAACAACATCCATACTACCGCTCAATTTATCCATTTCGCCTTAAGTTTTTGTGAAAACAAATGAAATCTCACATATTAGACTGAAATTCTTTCGTATTTAATATGGATTGGATGGAGCAAACAGAAGTGGGAATTAAAAAAAAAGAAAGAAAACTATTAAGAACCAAAACATACCTAGAATAGCAGAAAGCAAGCTACTTTTCCCACTCCCCACTTTCCCAACAATAGCAACAAGCTCGCCTTTTTTGATTTTTAAACTGATATCATTCAGTATCACTGTATTATTGTCCCAAGAAAAATTACAGTTCTGTATCGACAAAGCATAATCTATAAAGTATTAGCAATTTACTAATAACGCAGAGCTTAAGCAACATATTTGGATGATTCACCAATTTTTGTTTTTAGTTCGCCAAATTCAAAGTTAAATAACAGTTAGAAAACGCAGTAAAATGGTCAATGCAGCTGCAATGATAACTTTAAAAAAATTGAAAGTGGTCTCTATTTGGAATTAAAAAAAGGATAAAGCGTGGAACAGTTAAATGTTTTCCGACTGAAAGTCAATTTTCTACATATACAATTTCTAACCGTTTGAAGAAAATCGATCTTTTGTAGAAAGACGCATTTCATCATCGGATAGAAATGATTTCAGCCTGGCATTGCTAACCGAGCATTGTGTTCCTTGACTAAATATTAACGGAAAGATCGTCATTGGAAAACGTATCAAATTGAAAAGTGAAAGGCCAACGAATGTAACCTGCAAAGCAATTAAATTTAAACCAAAAGCGAAAGATGTTGGTGAATTGCTAGATTGAAAAATATTTTAGTGATGTGTGAAAATTTACAACACACCCACTTAATTCTTTTTTATGCAATTGCTAAAATGTGATTATTCTATGCTTGGCTAGCTTATATCTAGCCCTGAATATTTAAAATATTTAGGGAACTAGCGCATACTGAGATTTTAAAAGTAACAGTTAAGCGTCACTATGATCAGCATAACCATTTATACTATTCTTGGCTCATATCGATACATGATCTTAACTCCCAACTTTTGAACTAATTTATCCGATTTGAGTTAAATTCAAGTTATTAATCTGGAGTGGATCGATTTAATATATTCGTACCAGAGTTAATCTCAAGTTAAAAGCATTTGAAGTTATTTGACAGAATTGAATTAATCTAGAATTATTTATCCTGGCTGAATTCCAAATCATTTATTGTGTCAAATTTATCTTGCCTGAGGTGTAAGTTGGTTGTGTTGTGGGTCAATTTTCACATACAAGCCAAAAGTGACGATGGCAACGAGAAATGGCGCACATGACCAAGTCAACGATATTGCAGCATTATAAAGTGCAATTTCGCGTAACACAGCAATCTCTTTCTCGCGAATTTCCAAAACCTGAAAATTCCAATAAAGAGTACTTGTCTCTACTAAATTTTGAATAAATTCAAAAACAATAATATTGGAAATAATGTAAACGAACCAATTTTTGCATGCTTTTCTCCCAAGCATAGAATTTGATTATTCGAATCCCATTTAAAATTTCTGACATCAACTTCAAACGTTCATCCCGCAATTTCATTTGTCTCCCCTGAAATTCATCATTTCCGTATGACATTCCAAAAATATTAATAAGTGGTAAAGAATTTTTCCAAATAAATAAAAGGCGCAGCATTTTTCAAGCATAAACTGATATTAATGCAAGCATTTAACAGCAAATATTTTAAACAAACTCTTTTACGACCTACCGGAACACAAACAAATTGTTTAACTACTTTGATTTTATGGGTTCAAAAATGCGTACCTGACAGGTTTTCATTCTTAGAGAAATATATGAAGTTAAAGGAATTGTAGCGAAAAGTACGGTGAGACCAGCAATAACTGCTATTCCAAGCAATCGCCAAAGAAAGTAAACTGCCAGCAATATCTAAAAAAAGAAAAAAAAAACACAGAGAAAGTGATGGAATCAGAAGTAACGAAACGATAAACTAATCGAAGATTGATCAATCCCTTAATCAAAGTTAGGAATTGAATTTCCGTACAAAAGTGATTTAACACATCAGTTACCTGAAATGGAGCAGACCAAAAAAGCATAATAAAACTGGCGATGTCTTGAAAACGCTGGACATCCACAGACATCAAATTTACGATCTCACCAACAGTGCGGTTTTTTCGAGCTGTGTTGGATAACATTAATGCCTATAAAGAGAATTATACTAAAACTGATTTTGAATATTTGATTAAATATAACCGGTTAGTTCAAAAAAACCAAATGATTATTTAAACGGAAAAGGAAGAATAAAATGTTTTCAGTGACAAAATTTTCTTTTCTCTTTATTGTAAGATAATTAGAAGTAAATCAATCGTAAAATAAAATGATATTGGAATTAAAGAGAAATACAACATACTTTGACATACACAGCGTTTGTCAGCACAGAACGCACATTCATACCCAACATGAACATTTTGTGAAAATATTGATGCAGAATCTGCAAACCATTTAATATAACAATTCAGACAAGTAATCTTTCTAGCCTTTCCAAGAATTCTTTAGTTTAATTCAGGATCTTTTCATAGCTTTTTCTATTCCCTGATACGTCACAGTCTGATATTACCTACAATTTTTTTCCGACACATCTAAGATAAACAGTTATTTTACAACAAAAGGAAAATATTTCAATATACATAACTAACCACTGACTGGACAAGCGCAACCAAAAACATGGCAAATGATATAGCAATACCCATCCAAAGTGGTCGTTTCATGTCTTCGATATATGAGATTAACGCACTATAAAAACCACAAGTCATTTGAAAAGTACGTAAACCCTTATATTATTTACAAGATTTTTCCATTACCAGATAAAACTAAACACAGTTTTTCCACTTTTTATTTTCTGGTTAAGTAGTAAAGTCTCCGGTTATAAAAAATTTTCCAGTCAAAAAGTCAACCATTAACCAGCTTTTTGCAAATAGCTGCTTCAAATTCTCTTAGCAGAAAGTGCCCGAAAGAAAAAACACTGATCTTAATATACTCAGCGTTAAAGCATATTGTACGGTAAGTCAAAAAAATTCCAATTAAGATTAACAAAAAAAAAAGATCGGTTTGATTCCAGCAAAACACAAAATAAATATTTGACCTGAGAAGTTGTGGGCTAACGAAATTTAATACGTCAAATACAAATTTCATCGTAGCTCCAGCCAAAATGGTCCAGCGATATGTTTTCGCGAGCGCCCACAGTAATGATGGTTGTGCCTTCGGACCAAGTTTCTAAAATAAAACCAACTTAAGAAAGGTAATTACGAAGTAACAACACAAGCAAAATTATTCGGAAGATAAATTTCTGAATGGAAAAGTAAGAAACCTTAAGTGAAGTAGATTGTCCTGATGCCTGCTTCTTTTCATAGTACGCTAAAAATTAAAATTAATTAAACTCAATAAAATTTAAAAACAAAGAACTACTTTAAAAAATATCCCTAACGGCCTAATATCAATTTTTTTCGTAACATTCCACATTCCTTAAAAGTTATAAAATAAAGACAACAGCAAAGTTCACACGAATCTATAATGCATTTCATATATCTACAATGCTCAACATGATAATTCCTGGAAAATATGTGAATAACATTTGTGAAAGGAAATGAACAACGAGTCAAACTAGGCTAATTACAGTAGCAAATCAGCGTTCGATCTTATACAACGTTTCACATTCCTTTAAAGATTTGAAATTTACTTAATTTATTTGACAACCACAACACCAAATCAAGGAAAAGTATGAAATATTATGAACATACCATTAACTGCTGGTATCCAATGACGCTCAAACTTTTTCATCAAATTTCCACTTTCTTCATGCAGTCGCAATCGCCATAAATCATTAACTTCTAACGGTCTGCGAAAACCAAGTGCTGCCAAGCTGTGAAACCAGTTGAATGTTATTTTATTCAAGTAGGAACAATTATCTTCTGGGCAAAGCTTCTCCTGAAATGACAGCTAAAAGATAATGATTCCTTCTGAAACGATAATTAAAAGACATGGAAGTCCAAGATTTGGGATACAAATTGTATCAGGAAAGATTTCTCAACAGATTAATATTTGATTAAGGACGATAAAAAGATTCAGATATGCTTACATCTTTCATCCAATATTTTGGTTTATCAGCAAAGCATGACAATAATACTTCGAACAGTATGAACGCGTAGTAAATTATGTACAACACATAGTTCACTGAGACTTCATTTCCATTCTAAAAAATATAAATGGACAAAATCCCAACAAAAAAAGGGAAAGAATGTCAAGCTAATTTTCCATCCAGATACTTCAACCAGTAAACTAGAAAGGTTCTTGATTTTTCATTTAAAAACAGAATTTCATATCAATCACGAAAATAATTTTATCATAAATATCATACTACCAGTATACTGCTAACCTGAATTTCGGTCACGTCTTCGGCATATGCAGCCCGACGTCTAAGTTCCGGAAATGCACAAATTGCAGTAAGAAGCCAAAAGTTGAACAAAACGCCAGAAGTTACTAAGCCACGATTACGATAAGCAATCAGTAACAGCAAACATATGCAATAGGTTGCTGTCTGCCAGCAACATGACATGATACTGTACGGTTGATACACTGACGGTGTCCGGAACCATGTTATGAGATTGACTGCTGTTGCAATTGAACGGTTCAATACTAACAAGAAACAGAGGACCTAAAGTCTACTCAGTAAAAGTTCCGGAGTTTACTTCATATAATTATTTTATACAAATATATTAACTCAAAAAAAAAATCTCCTCTACAAATTTCTTCAGTTCTATGAAAAATTAAATTTGCATGCCATTAAATGAAACAATTCCATGATGAGAAACAAAAAAGGAAAGCTAAATTGAAAATCGTTTGATTCTTCCAATATATCGATTTAAAGTGGAAACAGTAAATGAAATAACATGCAGCATATCAATTTATAATGCAAACAGTGAATAAAGTAATATGCTGCAAGCTAACTATTAGCCAAAAATGTCATCATACACCTTAGTCATTCAGCAGATAGGACGACATTAGTGGTAGCAATAGCTTCAAAAAGAACACCGCTAAGTAACAGTCTTGTGATTGAGCCTGGCTCCTATTAGCTTTTAAAAATATTTTAAAAGAAAGAAATTGAAAAAACTAAACGGAAAAATATAGCATCAGATTTTTTTTTCGCTTTTTTTTTAAAATGCAGATAAGTAGCAGAAGGATAATATATACGAGAACTAAACTTACTATTCGAGCAACTGTTGGCGAATAAAGTTCTAACGGAGGATGTCGACTTTTCTTGAGGTCATACAGAACAAGTGGACTAAATGTAACCAAAAATATTAACGGGATAAGAACAAGGATTGATGATTGAGCACAATTCGTAGTGTGTGGCACAGTGCTATTCAATGAATAATCGAACACCTGTAAGGACATAACCTTTGTATTACGAGAGGAAATTTTGAAATTTCATTTTCAACATGCCAAAATGCTTTTGTTGATCGATCAATTCTACTATTGCTGCATCATATTTTGAACGGGAATTTAGTCTGGTATTATTAAACTTTGTTATAATGGACGAAAATAGATGAAGAAGGAAACACTGTCTTATGGAATTTTACTTATTGTCTAATTTAAGCTTAGGGAATTTATCCAGTTGTAATGGTTACTCCACTAATAACTACTGTAAGAAAAATCAAAAATTTGAAGATGTTTGTATATATATACAGTCCAGTTTCTTTGTAGATAACCAACCTAGAACTTATCTGGAAGAGTTATAAGATATCAGCCGTCTAATCATTCCTTATCTATTCATTGGTTGTATTATCAGTAAAATGGATTTTTCATTTGCTTTTTAAAATAAAGAAATGCACTGGAATACATTAGTATTAGTGTGCAGTATGAAACTTTAAAGAAAAGAAAAAAAACAGCCAATAAAAGCAGCATTTCAATAAGTTTATGAAAGTATTATTTCTAACATCTATTAATGTTTCGATTAAGGTTAAATTGTCGTTCTTTTTTCTTCCCTTTTTTTTTGCATTACAAATATATTGAAAGTTGAACTTCGAAATGTAATTATAGGAAGTTTGCTATCAAGTAATCGGAAAACAGCTTTGAACGTTGGTTAACAATTAAATTACAACATTTTTCCATCTGACAAGGAAGAAAAAACCGGTTTGGTAGAAATAACTTACTTGTATTTCATCCGTATCACATAAAATACGACCAAGGTAATCCATAATTTATACTTTGATGAACTTGTGAATTATAACGAAACTTTTACCCAATAGATTTTGTAATGATAGTTCGGTAACGAGTGCCGCATAGAAATCGCACGCTCATCAAATGATAGATAAGTGCTGATGCTAAAAAATAAATATATGACATGTCTGTCTGTTTAATTCCAATCGTTTACTTCCATCAAATATAATTTTATGCAATATATTTTGCTCGCAATGATACTTGGGGAAAAAAAAGTAGTTGCATAGGGAATGTAACATTCATCAAGCGAAAGTAATATTGACAAAAAAAAAAAAGTGACAGCGATTGTTTATTCCCATCAGATAAACTAACCACTGTGATATAAATTAATAAATCGCAAAAAAAACTTTCAAAACTTGTTTTTCACTTTTTTTGAAAATATAAGCTATATCGAAATGATGTTGTGATGCTTGAAATGATATCGAAATGATATTGTGACGAAATGATATTGTGATGTTTCATAGGAAGGATATTTATTATGCGTAATCAATATTTAATAAGAAACATTTCTATTTTATAGCCAATATAATCTATATAAATAAATACATGTAAAAAAATAGCAAATACGAAATTAGCTTAATGTTTTATTTATGATACCTTCTCTGTATCCTATAATCTGTCCTTTTATATTTCCCTTATATCTATATGCATTTCATCTTTTAATAATAATTTGACATATGACGGAAACGTTATTATTCAATGGTATGAAACGGATGTTAATATTAGCTTCAATCTTTAAATCTAAATTTAATAACTTTAGTTTTCTCATACAATAAAATATGCAAGTTTAAATTTGAAGAATCTCTTTTTTTCCTATTTTTTTTTCTTATTGTTTTTCCCTGCATAATACATCTATTGCAGCGCATATGAGGAGAAAATAATTTCCTGATAACCTGCAATGTACTTATACAGTATTGAAATGTAGAAGTTCACTATTACGTCACATTAATCATATGTTATCACATTATACTATGCTATTGTCATATTATATCATATCAAAATCATTCCTTCCCCAAATATTGCCAGTATCGCGTTATTTTCTCATTGACAATGTGCATGATGATGTTTAATCTATACGATCGCCAATTTTTGCAAAAAAAATTGGGACTACTCGTGACAGAATTTCTATGTAATGATAACTTACCAAGGATTCCAAAATATGTGAGATATCACTGAGAAGCATTCTTAATATATAGAGAATGTCTGCTACACAATTACTCTCGAATAAATTTTTGTTTAAGCAGTTTTTATGCACACAAGAAAAAAGTGTTTGATAATGATCAACCACAAGATTGCTGCAATCAAAATTTGTCCCGGGAGCCAAAAAAAGTAGCCCTGTTGCTTGCTTTAATCA
This sequence comes from Loa loa, assembly GCF_000183805.2. Taxonomy (NCBI): domain Eukaryota; kingdom Metazoa; phylum Nematoda; class Chromadorea; order Rhabditida; family Onchocercidae; genus Loa; species Loa loa. The sequence continues at coordinate 69,527 of NW_018108221.1, read as the reverse complement.
GATGACGACATCATATCACGAAAATAAAACCAATGTATTCTTTCTTTTTGCACGGAATAATTCACTGCAGATAGACAGAGTGAAATTACTGATAGAATAATTTTTATAGATAGAACGAAACTAACTAAATGATCGATTTATGAATTCAGTATTATTAAGTAAAATTACAAAACTTTCGGTAAATGCATGTCCAGCAATTTGCATAGAATAATAAATAGCTGAATAATACAAAAAAAAAAAAAAAACGAAAAGAATGCTGCTCTGTAACTCCCCAAAAGATTCTATTTCCGATTTGGAGACGATCTTCGACATAAGAAATGGATAAAATTCATCTGATCATTCAACAATAACATTTTCCTTTCCTCAATAGAACAAGAATTTGAATGATGTATCCTTGGGAGGAAAATTAAACGACTTTTTAAAAGGAATTAATATCGTACAATCTATAAACTATTTACAGATAATTTAGAAACATATTTACAAACATTTTATACTTTCATAAACAATCTGTAAGTGTAAAAATTACAGATTTACAAACACAAAATTCATAAACAATATAAAAATAATCAGCAATTAATCTTCCACGGTCATATTTTCTCCTTTTCTCGTTCAGGTATTCTTCAATTTTCTTTCTTCTTAAAATGCCACTTTACCTTTTTCTAAATCTGTAAATACTACTTGCATTTGTTATTTACCTGCCTTTCTTTTCTGTTCGAATTTTGCTGCACTTTTAATACTAAATTTAAGTTAAATCAGTGGTACTGTTTACAGCCATTACTATTTTTTGATGCAATATTTCGATACACATAAATACACAAAGACATTTGCTACGATAACCACAATGTAAACAAAAACTGTGCCAAAAATTTTTCATTCTAAAAAATTTTTGACTCGTAAACTTTCTGAGTGGAACTACTGGCACTATCTTCTACCCCGAAAGAACACCGAATAGATCGAGTAAATGGATAACTTTTT
>NW_018108221.1:56379-68459 GCF_000183805.2 Loa loa | reverse complement strand
TTTTTTTACTCAAACGAGACAATAGTGATTACTGTGACAACTCTGTTAAAGACAGAGGATGAAGACGGAAAAGAAGAATTCTTTCTGTTGTGCATAATGTGAGTTTGACAAAGATTCTTACTTCTTTCGGCGACTATTTATTTCCTCTTTGAAAAACTAAATGGAATGGAATGAATCATTCGTTCAAACAAACATTCTACTGCTTCAAATTTAAAAAAAAAAAAAAAGAAAAAAAACTATAGGCTCATCGGTGTGCGTAATTTACTCCTTTTGCTGTCTTCACTTTCGTATAAATGCAAGATAGGTATGTTGAATTAATTCATTAAATACTTGTTCTGCTAATAATTTTCCGAAAGTGTAAACAGAACTCATTCCAACAATTGAAATTCCTTTTTCTTTCTATCCTAATCGTTTAGCCGGAAAAGAAGATTCGGAAGATTAAAAATTCTAAGTTCCCAAGGAACTATATGATGCAGGACTGAAGCAATCAAACATCTATCTTCCATTTTATGCATGAAAGTACTGCTTCTTTTTTTCTTTTTTAAACTAAAGTAATACTTCTTACCTCCCTCTCTCACCTATCACCGCCAAGCAAAATTGTTTCCATCATTTTCGGAACAACGATATTTAAATGTTGAGAATGTCTAAAAGCAAAAATGGTTTTAAATTTCGACTTTGCAGAATAGTGACAATTTTTTTTTTCAAGTGTAAAATACACTTTGAAATTACCTGCAACTAATACAAACAACGGATGACAATAGGTTAATTGCCGAATTTATCCGAAGACCATACCGAAATTCCTGAATTTATGCCGGCTTTGTTATCCAAAACTGCGAGAAAAACTAGAAGGAACAAAAAATTTTAACTCCACAAAATTCTTTTGCTTGTTTTTTAACAATTTCATAAAAATATAAAAATCATTCGAGACAACACAAAAAAAAAAAAAACGGACATAATTACTTGGGATGAGTGCCAAAGTGAAATGAATGAAGAAGGAAGATAATTTCAAAAAATTACAAATAAATTAAGAAATCATATATGACAAATCAAAAATTACATGGCACGAGATGCTAGTGTTTGCTATCAGTGAACACTGATAAAAGAAATTATCTAATTTAACATACAAAAGTTTGTAGTATGCCAATATGTTACACATTTCCTCTCCAATTAACTCATTTATTCAAGATGGAAAATGATAAAGCATACAGTTACTATGCAAAACAAATGTACCAACGAATTTAATAAAAACAGAAACACCACCCAATTTTAGTGGCGAAATTATGTCATCTTGCAGTTTTCATGGTGACACTATGTCACCTAGTAATTTTCACAGTGATGTATGTCAGTTTTGTTGGAACATATTTCTGTTAAAAAGGAAGAAAAAAATGTTCGCATCAAATGATAAATGACAAAAAAGATTAAAAATGAATCAAGAAATTTCAAATGATAAGTTATGGCAGCACGAAACGTCCACTGTCTCCCACTAATGAAATTTAATTTCACTATGGCAACAGCAAGGTCACATATATATTTCATCTTAACGTGAAATGCATGAATAGTAGTATCAACGTGAATTTACGTCTCTTTACACTGAAATAATTAAAAGAAATGACATGAAAACTCGATAAGCGTAACTTAGTTCGCTACCACAAATGCCTGTTACAATAGGACAATTGTTATACTATATGTTAGACAAGGACGACTCGTAATTTTCTTTTTTTCTTTACTCTTTTTTTTTCTTCCGAGGATACAATACAATCACATCTACAATTCCTAAAATGCTCTTCCGCGTAATATGAATAGGATGGAATAAAATGGAATAGAACAGAATAGAGTGGAGTGGAATGGGATGGAATAGAATAGAGTGAAATAATGTAAGATAGAATAGAATAGAATGGAATGGAACAGAGCGGAATGAAAAGGAATGGAATGGAATGGAATAGAATGGAAAATAGTGGAAGAAAAAAAAAAAAGAAATGAAGGAACTACACTGAATCAGCTATTCATTCAATTCGTATAGAAGGTGGAGACATGTGACTGTTGATCAATGGGTAAAATTTGTTTTCAATTCCTGAAAAATCTCGAATAAATTCATTGGTACTGTTTGCTATCTAAACATAAATGAATAACATTAATATGAAAAATGAAAATGTTAGTTTCACTCTGTCTTTCTTCAGCCCTTTCCTCCCTCCCATCCCCAAATAAAAAAAAGAAAGAAAAAGGAAAAACGGATTGCCAAAATCCGTAAAAAAAAGAGATGGATTTCTTGAATGAAAACCGACGAAGCTATCGGATTTTCATTGAGTTGCATGAATTTTGCTTCAGTTTGCTTAGTTTAAGCATTCATTCTCTACAACCAATTTTTTTTTTTTTGTTTTATTAATGAAGAAAGAAATATGTAAGCATAAAATTACACAAACAATCATTCATTACCGTTTATGTGAGAAAAAAAAAAAAAAAAAAAAAGAAAAAAGAAGGAAATAAGTAAAACGAGAATTGGACAAAATCCCTTTAACACCTCAGATCTGTTCCCCCGCTGCTCCCAAATTTCTCTCATTATCCCCCGATAATCCACACAGTGGTACGAATATCTTGATCCACCATTTCCTCAATGTTATAACAGAATAGACTACGAAGTAAACGATGTCAATCAATGATTTAACGCAAAGCCATATGGCTTAGCCAATCATGACAGCTTACTACGCATCTGTGTCTGCCTGTGTCTTTCCCCGTCTGTCTCTGTCTGTTCATGTCTATGTGCATGTATGTATGTGTGTGTATGTATATATATATGCATGTATGTATGTATGTATGTGTGTATGTATGTATGTATGTATTTGTGTTTCCAGATAATTTCACCGAACGCAACGGAATGAGTAACTGGATTCACGAATTCTGTTGAAGATCGAGCAGTACAGCTTCGAAAACACTGTTCATTCATAAAATAGAAGAATAGCTATCAACATATATTTTGTTATCGGATGGATAATCCACTTCTGATACGATTAACCAGTCCCTTTAACGGAACGGTAGTTGAAAAATCGACATCATGGGGTCAGAAGGTTATCGTGTTCATTGTACTTGAACGTTAACACTTAAGCTGATTGATGTGGGGAAGGACTGAAAGAGCAATGAAAAGAGAAGTGAAGGTTTATTTTCATTGTCATTTTTTCAATTGTACAGCTCGTCCATTACCATTCATGGCTGTACCGTACCACAAAGTGAATGATATATTAAAAGGTGGAACGAAATAGGCAGAAGTGGATCCGTAAATGAGTGGTGAATCAGGTTTACCCTTTAACGATTTGGATAGCCTATTGACCCATTTCCGTTCCGTCATTTCAGTCCGCTCAACTTTCTTACCATTGTCATCATTGCGATTAAATTAATTCACGTGAATTACTTACACAAATCCTTTTTATGACTTCATATAATCACGTAATCACGTTCGAGTCAGAATCTTCCAATCATTTGAAAATCTAATCAATTAGATAGTCGGATAAGTGCCCGTACTCAAATAATTCATTCAAATAAAATCATTTCAATACACTTTTAACTTTAGCATATATCGATTAAAATACATTAAAGGCAATAATCGTGAGCGGGAAAAAAATAAAACAAAGCGCAGGAAAAGGATTGTACTCAGTAATCGATAAAACAAAAAAAAAAAAGGAAATGAGACATAATATTCTCATTAGAAAGACATTTCTATGCTAGAAATTATCCTCATTGGCCTCATTGGATAGTACATTTTGGAAAAAATAATATTATGCACACATGTCCCCATATATTCGATCTTTTCAAACAATCCACCTATCTATCTGTAAGTTGACATTTTGCGCAATATTAAAAGTTAGTGGATTTGAATTTACTGGAATTTCAGAATGGTGACAATCATCTTAAATGTTTTAAATTTGTTGCTATTCCAAATCATCAAAAGTAATGGGAGAAAAATGAAATAAAGTTAACTGAAAATTGATAAGGACAATGGAAGGGAATAATTTAATGATTTTCCAATTACATCTTAATTACTATATATTTTTTTTTAGATTCTGCATTAAACACAATTGTCCTTATTGATCTTTGTATAACATCAAAAAGGAAGATGTAATTTATCGTAGCAGTTCAAAACTTCCAAAGGTTAAAAGCAACTGTTAGGAATTTTGTTCCGCGGACGAATTCTCTTTCTTGATTGTTCACGTCAGGGCACAAACTCTTTGTAGCTCGCTCACTTTCGATAGGAGGGTTTGATTGGAATGCTTAATTGGCCTTAGTTTTTCGACGATGTTTATGCGCAATTACTGATAATAGGGGGATATGATAAGCACGTTTAGTGCAAGAACAATGATTACTGTAAAAAGGAAATGTGTTGACAGTGAAAATAAGAGATGAGAGCACTGCTAAGAGCCTTAGTTCACAAATGAATAAGAAAAAGGGGAGTGAAAATTGAGTCAAATCTGATAAAAAACCAGTAGAAAAAGGAGAAGTAAATGAGTCGTTGAGAAGTCGAGCAGTAGATGAGAAGTGAGTCAGCAAGTGTCCACTCCGTCCCACTTGATCCTTTTATAGCATAGACCGACCAGTGGGTTTGGCTTACAAAAATTTCAGACATAGTATGATCTTTGAATGTTAAACAGAGGATGATTGATTTAGTTTTTCTGACAATTGCATATGAGGTATTAAAGATCAAAAATGACAATATTTCGGCATAAATTGGCATAGTTATAAACGAGAGGTTCTTTACAATATGCTGATGACGGGAAATGTTGGACAAATGATTTAATTTATACACTGAAAATATACATTATGATTTTTGGAGTTTTTCCCGACAGTAACTGAAAAAAAAAATTGAAATTTGCTTTCAATCAGGTAAGGAAGGAGGAAGCCGTTAAGCATTGGATAGCAAAAAAAAAAAAAATATACCAGAAGTGAAAGGAATCAGTTGCAGTATTTTAGATTTAAATTGGATAGACATTTTTCGTACACCTTTGGTCCTACCTTCGATGAAATTTAATCCATTTGACTATCTTTCATTGTTTTCTTCAAAAGTTGAGACATTTTTTCACTAATTTGAAGTTCTTTCTATTCCTAACTCTGTCTCATTTTGATGCTATCTCCATTTCGTTTCTAGATCATCTGATACTTACACTGCAGTCGGAATCAATTCAATCCAATAAGTTGTTCCCGTACGAAATACTTCATCTATTTTATATAAAAGGAAGGGAATTCATTGAAATGGAAAAATAATTCAGTCTTTATATTTCGATAATTTTTTCTTTACCAGAGATAAGAACTATTTTTTCGATTGAGATTATGTTTGAGAAATGTCAGATCAAATGGTTAATTCGCTTAGTGCCAAAATAATCACTGTAATGTGTCACTTTCATGTCATTATCGTTTTTAAACAATCGAAATCAGCTTGTACGTTGTGCATCATTTGATTAATTTGAAAGTGTCATGCAGCGAAAAGGAAAAGAGAAATTGGATAAAGCCATTTATTTTCTGAAACAAAACAATAAAGGTCGATTTCAAATAACATAAATGCATTCATAAAAAGTACAGTTGAACATTTGATCGAACAGGTTTGACATTATTTTGTGGCAAATCATAAAACGATAACGGTGTTTCAACATAACGTCCTCCACCAGCATCCTCATCTATAAATAACATAATTTAAGAAATGAGAAAATAAGAATTCCTGCCAAATTTAGATTATGTACAAACTTAGTTGAAGGATTTACGAATTTTAAAAAAAAAACCTGATATTTATGATTTATTGCTTAATAAAAATGATTTAGCAATTGGATCATTAATGACTGTTGAATCATAATCCGGCAAACCTTACTGATTCATCTTTCATTACAGGATATTTCATTATATCCTGATTATTTCCTGCAAAAATTAAACTATCGAAACTCTATAAATAAACAAACCTATTGGAACATTATCATATCGGCTACAGTCATTGTGTAATGAGCCAGTGCTACTGCTATTACAGCTACTTCTGGCCACATCAGACCATTCATCCGCTGAAGATGATCGCGAATCATCTTCAATTCCATTTTTCGACTTCTTTTTACTTCTTGTTGCATTCATATTGGAAGCTACATGCAAGTCATGTTCAGATTTAACATTTGCACCACTTCGTTTCGTCCACGTTTCCTTCACATCTCGCAAACTTGCCCCTTCCTCTAGTGGCTGTTCATCCTCGTAGAAGCCAAAAAAGCGGTAACTGTCAGACGACAAACTTACACCGTCATCAATACAGTCATTTCTGAAGTACAATAAAACCAAACTTAATAATATTCGTTTTTTTTCTCATGCAATGACTTGAAATTTTTCGTTTAGAAAACTGAATTTAAAAAAAGAAAAAACGCACTGCGCAACTGATGGCGGTCGACTATTACCAGAATCACTCGTATCCAACGAAAATGCTTCCGGTATACTGCCCCTTACACTTGATTCTAATTTAGTATCTGTCGACTAAAACATATGATAAATGTTACTGATAATACTCGGAACATTGCGCAAATATTTGAAAAATAATTTTTCTCTTAAAATAAATTTTTTAAAGTCCATATGCAATCATCTGATTTCTTCTGCTTTTTTTTTCTAATAGTAATCTTGATATTTTTTAACATTTTAAGCAACGATATTTCAAAGGTGTAATTTGCAAATAACTTTAACGTTCAAAAAAACTTTCTCGGAAATGATGAAATGTTTTTTCATCATTTCCGGAAATGATTTTCGGAAATTTCTCCAAAATGATGAAATGTTTTTTCTTATACAGAGAGGTATAATTTTAGAATAAAAATTTTCCATTAATTTTCTGGAATTGGTAATTTTTTGAAACTAATAATTTCAAGATATGATAGATATTGCTTACTGTTGACGGTTGTTGATCGTTAGCCAGAAAGCTCGTTAAGCCACGACGCCTTACAAGTTCTGTTGCAACTGCTGTTGCTGTCGAATGTCGTTCTTCGCCCGTTTCATTTGTCATTGAATCATTACGTAATGTTGGAGCACAATGCCGCCAGCTTCGTAACACGCCATTACGGAATTCCTCAACACTTTTCGTAACGAATGAAATTAGCGATGCACTGCGTGCTGCACGTAATGATGCCCGTACGTCTGATGGACTTCTGAAAATGCATGCATAATGCATGAAAGTATGCAAAGTTTTTCATATAATGATATTCATATATTTTCGCATATATTGTTCATATAATATTTAATTTACCTAGAAGAATGAAACCTAACTATGTCTCATAGAGAAATTAAAGTACCTTCGCCATTTCACACTGCTAGTCGAATTATCACTATCTAAATATGCTTCGCCATGTTTTTTCCATCGTGTACGCAAACTGGCAAATGCATTGTCCATCGATGGACCACGCAACATGCGTCTCCATTTGCCACCAGGATGCGCACTTGTTTCTCTGCATTTCGAATTAATTTATGTCTCACTCTCAAACCCTGACAAGATTGACATTACATTGGCAAGCACAGAAATCATACTGGACATTGATTATCATCCTTGAAGTTACTTTTTCTCTGTATTTTGAACGAAAATCTGAAATTTGAAATACCACCTAAATTTAAATTTTTGATCATGGACCGACTCAATGTATAAAACATGTATCCATCCTATTCTCATTTGATAGCATCATTTCACCAACCTGTGTCGTGGTCTTTCAATAACGGCATGAAATGCAGGCAATGTCGCAGGTCCTCCATTAACATCAATAAAACGACGACGATCCAAGTCTGGTGATAGGGTAACACCGCTACATGATGATTCCGATGATCTGTTTATCGCATCTAAATAGAACAGATGTTTCACATCGATACTTTTAAACAAATAATCAATTGATTATTAATTTAAATTATTAAATGTCACATAAGAATTAGAGCTATTGTATTAAAGCGTGTGCACGTGTGTGTGTGTGTGTGTGAGTGTGTATGTGTGTGTGTATGTATAACAGAACAAGAGAATTGTAATCAGGATTTAAAATGAAAATTAATAATCAATTCAAAGCGACTACTCTATGTTTCACGTGTATTTACATGGAATTTCGAAAATTGAAGTTGACAATTTTTCGGCAAACATTGGTTTTCACAAAAATTTAACTAATGTACACTTATTACTTTCGTTTAGCAAGCTGTTTTATACTGTTATCAATGGCTTGAAATAATTTGTAGAAGAAGGAAAAATAGACATTTTTATGAATAATATTTGTATATTATGAAATGAAAGGAACGAACTTTCTGGAAGTGAAAGGGAATCATTTTCAAGTGAGAACAGGTAAACTGCATGGGCAAGTATATAATTACAAAGACCCGTTTGCGCATTAAGACCCTGCAAAAGTGATGAATCACTGCCACCAGAATCGCCATTAACGCACGGTGGGCATCTGAAAAGTTCATTTGAGAGAAAAAAAAAAAGAAAAAAATTCGAAAAAATAAAGAAATTTTTTAAATAATTTGATTTAAACGATACTTAGAAACAAGGGAAAAACAAATGAAAATAACGGAAATTAAAGTGAACCGAAAACCTGAACAAGTTTGGAGCCCAAACAATTGCAAGATTTTTGGAGTTCATATCCGTCAGATGCGTACATTGGCATAATTTGGTAAGATGACGGATCAAATATTTTGCCGTCCTATAAATTAAGAAAACGATAATCATTTGTTGAACGAAACAAAAACCTTTGAATTTGAATTTGGAAAAGATTACGACAAATTCGTAATGAATTTACTAGTCCTGAAAAAAAGAAATGCTTAGCTCTGAAATGAATTGTGAGAAAATTATCAAGAAGCATTTCATGCCAAAGTTTTTCGTGCAGTAAACTTGGCAAAACTAATATTACGTATGTGTCTTTCTGCTAAACACCATTCCTGTTAACTGGCATAAACTTCCGTTGCATAAAAACAAATAATTTTATGGTTACTTGGATATGTGAGTTTACCTGTAATGCTCACGTGGTAATCTTCCAATGACATCTTTAAATCGATTCGCCTGTTCATCATCAGTTGTTTCATATGCACCCTGTAATATCAGATTAATATTAATAACGAATAGTTTCCACTCAAATTAAATTCCATGATTTCACGGATACGATCTTTCGTAAATTATGTCAATTTGAATGACTGAAATGGTAACGGTTTGAAAAATCTGTCAAATGATCCAAACTGACATTCGACGAGTTTCGATCACTTTCAACAACTATTCAATTATTCAAGTTTACCACGAAAATACAAACATCCTATTGTAATTTATAACTATTTTCCATTTTACCAAATTTAACTTACTATGAATTCCGGATAAAGTTCGAATGTAAACAACGGATTCGGTAGCTGACGAAAATATTGCTTTAAAAGTGATGAAACCGAATGAATGTCCTTTAAGATAGCTTCATCACGCAAATCTGGCAAATGTCCTGAATCGAAGCCATTCCTGAAAACCATAGTATATTCGATCATATTGGAGTTTTGCTTGAAATGAATTTAAATCAAAAGTACTAAGTTGCCATCCTTAATAAGTTTATAAAATGCGAGAAAAAACAAAAAGATGAATAACAGATGAATCGAAATCAAAGAATAACAGATAGACTGAAAATACAGATATCGAAAAGTAGAAAATCAAACCTGAGTTTTTGTATATTTGATTGTATACCACATTGGCGGTAAACACCAGTAACAATACCATGCATTTCGATCACTTCCACACATTTTTTCAATATTAATGGTACTGTAAAAACAAAACCCAATAATTACTTAATTTACATAAATAACAAATTATCCGATTATCACGTGCTTGCCAGTTAGAGTTGATCGCATAACATTGTCTTAATGTCGTTTAGAACCTAAGTGTAGCATCATCAACACATGTCTGAATATAAAATTTATTGTGAACTATTTCTTTACAATATTCAAGTATACAAACATCAGCAACGATTTGTTATCCAATTAATTTAATCACTGACAATTTAAACGGCTGATAATTCATGGTTTTAGGAAAGGGTCGGAAGGTCATGACTGCTGATCATGAAAAATAAACATAGTATACCATGTGATGAGTTCAGACAGATTGAATTAAGAATTTAGAACTCGAAAACCAACCATCTTCACCGGTTTTCTGCAGATATTCAACCAGATCCGTCCCGAAGACGAGCGGAGTCTGTCGTTCCGCATGTCTTCGTAATAATGCTCGCACTAAGGAACGATCCCGTCGTGGTGGATGCCGTTCTGTTGATTTTCTGGACGTTGGTGCCAAATTTGTGGTTAGTTTCAAGGAATTGTGATCATTGACAGGTATGGTAGCTGCGTCTTTTTTAACGGAAGGTAGCTGTTGATCAGCTAGCGGTCCTGTCTTGTCGTCGAATATCTTGACGCACTCACTCGGAAATAATCCGACCTAAAATGTTCGAAACGTAGCGTAAATGGCTGAATACATTGTTCGATACTGATAGTTAGATAGTACACTTTATATTCAAGTAATTCTGCTGTCAAAAATGCTTTGAGTATGTCTTTTTCCTCTACTAACTAATAGTAAGTGGAAAAGCGGAAATTTTTCCCGGTATATTCATCTTAGAGGAATAATATGTTGATCAAAGAAAAAGTACGCCCGCAAACCCTTATTGTAATAGATTTTAGTAATTTAGCGAATTGATTAGATTTTTTACAAATTTAAAATTTTATCAAAAAGGCTCGAAATGATGTGCATGCCGAAATTTTGAAGCCCCAAAAATACCTCAAACTTCCTGCCGAGAATAATTTTGCCGTTTTCGTTTTTAGCAATTGTCAGTTTAGCTTTCCACCACGACTTATCTTTGTTATTGAACGGTGTCACTTTTTCGATGATGGACACTATGTCGCCAACCTGAAATTTCGAAAACTCTTTAAAATACTTCTTTTCATCCATTTTAATTCGCATATATCGTAATTTCATGTATATTACATAAAAAAGGAATTATTACTTTCAAACAAATTTTAATGGAAGTTTTAAAAGAGAATAAAAGTATGAAAACAAAATTAGTTGAAATATTTGAAAATTGATAAAAAATTTTGGGAATAACAAAGAAATATGACGTAAACTTATTGAATAATAAGTGCTAAACATGTAATAAGTATTTTTAGGAGTACGATAGAATAAGAGAAAAAGGTAAGTTATGAATGGATTATTTTGTTGCCACCGTTGTTACATATACAGAAATGAAATAAAAAATTGAGGAACCCATGCTAATATAAAAAAGTATCAGCAAAAGGTTTATTTGGGAAAATATACGAGGTGCAAGACAGGTTAAGATGGGTACCATTTTTGAAAGTGTAAATTGGTTAGTATAAGATAGTAACAGGAAAATTATTCGTACCATGACAACTTTGGGTTAAACGCAAAAATCGCACGTTTCAATTCAGATTATATCCAGCTATCCTAAATGTGCACGTTTTATAAAGATTACTTAATGCTAATTTAATCTAAATTATCTCATTCAGATCTACTTCATCCACAGCTAATCTATTTTGAAATGAAAAGAAGAATGAGAATAAAAGTGAAAAGGATTGTGTTACTCATTGAAATGAGTAATGCAATCAAAAGGGTGAACAAATATTGATATATTTTGTTGGATAGCTTAATCCTTTGATGGATTTAACGTAATTTTAAAACAAAGTGGTAATAGTGTTACTTAGGAAATTGACATAACAACCACAATTGGAATGCGATATTGCTAGCATTTACTTACAAATATATTGTACTGAATAATTCGGATGATTTTGAAAAGATTTGAAGACATTTATTTCACTATTTAAAAAATCCTCTAATAGCCTGCAATGGAAAAGAGTCGAGAATGATACTGATGATCATATGATGCAAGACTGTAAACGATTTCAATGATAATAAGCGATACATTTCGGACAGTTATTATGCGTAACGATGAATTGTGACGAGATCATTTAGGTCACCATGATAGAGAAAGGTGCATTCTATAGCAGTAATTAATCATGAATTGTATGAAAGTAGGAATAAATTGCAAAAAATATCAAAGATCGAGAGGACATTAACTAAGATGTTCTATAAC
>NW_018108221.1:50355-56043 GCF_000183805.2 Loa loa | reverse complement strand
AAAGAAGTTAACAATTAAAGTGAAGAAGATGTCATTTACCTTGAAAATTGCCAATCGATTATTTTTGTTTGTAAGGATATTTTCTTTCCGAACAGGTTCCAGAATACATCAAAACCAAAATATACCACTAAAGAGAATTGCTACCAAACCTACCCTGACCATCAATTGCATTTGATGGTTCCTTCGTTAGATCACTTTACAGGATAACTAGAAGATAACAACTGTCGATCTCATTATTATTTACAATGGTCAATGTGGAGCATTTGTTGTAATGAATAGCAAGCATTCTTTTAGCTTTTTGTTTTTTCCCTTTTTTCCTTTTTTTTTTTCTTTTGAAATTGGAAATTAAAATTGATTAGAATGAAATAAATTTGTTTGCTGTGAAAAATGGCAGTATATGATTAAAGCTAATTATACAATGATCATTACATTATAGTTAATGAAAATGAAATCTGTAGATTACTAATACTCAAAATGAGCAAATGTTTAATTGAATGTGTTCATTAAATGTAAGCAATGCTAGAAGGATGAATCAGATCTTATTCCATTATCTGTATTATTATGTTGAGTGAGTATTGATAAAAGTTAATTGATAAAAATAAACATTATCATTTTTAGATAATAATTCGGTTTGATAGATTCGATCTAATCACTTATTCAGGATATCATTAATTAATTCGATGGAATAATGTTTGACAAAATTTAGCACAAGAGATTACTTATAGCAAAAATCTTCCAATAAACTTTGATAAAGAATAAAAGTATAAAATAAAACAAAATGAAACTAATATTACAGAAATAAATACATTTGTAGTGAAAAAAGTTTTTTTTCCTAATTTTGCATAAAAATTGAAAATTCCTAAAATAAAGACTTTTTTTTATAATTACTGTAAACATAAAATATTGATGAGGACAAAAGGAAGTTAAAGAGGGAGAGGAGAGAAAAAAGGGAAGAAGTTTTTTAAATACTAACATTGAAATGAAATGACCGTGTACAGTTCCGTTTTAAAACATGATTATCAATTTAATGTTATCAAAAAACAAGATATGCTTTAGCATTAAAACAGGAATTCAAAAAATTTGACATATCAATTATGAGGTATCATGTGTTTTGACTTTTGAATTTAATTCATTTCTATGAAAATTTAATTCATTATTACAACTATTTGGTGCATATTAAATTTTACAAATTTTAGAGTGACACTAAATTTACGCAATTTTGTACAAAAAAAAAAAACGAAAAATTTTTAAACAAAAAACAACCAAAAAAAAAGAAACAAAAAACAAAAAAATGAAAAAAAAAGGAAATTCATTCAATATAATACAATTTTAATATATGCTATCGAATTGTGAAAATTTTTTGAGACATAATTAATTCAAATGATTGTTTTTTTATTGCGAAAAAATTTTAAATTTTAGTGATTGAAAGAAAAAGGAGGAAAAAAACAGCTTATTAATGGAAATAAAGGAAGAATATCAAATCAGATGAAGAAATAAATTGCGCATCAATTGCGGGAAATATGAGAGGGTGTAAATTATTAGCGGACAAAGATACAGATAGAGGGATGTACGAAGGAAATGAAATGAAATGAAGAGGATGGAAGAAGGAAATGAAATGAAATGAAGGAAGAAGACAGATGAAGGACCAAATACACTCATTCATTCATCTATTGAATTTAAAGGTAACCATCATCCTCCATTCAATTATAACCTTGAAATGATATAGAGAACTGTATTTCATGATTATTTATTCACGCTTTCACAACGAACTGAATTGATCTCTCCATATCTATCCATTATATAATTATCTATTATATGAAATCTTTCTAGATGATTTATGTAAACTTGAAATTTTACAACTTCTAGGTGAATTAATTTATAACATCATTAATATCTTTCCTCAATTCATATTTTTATTCTTGTCCTGTGAGAAAATTCAAATCTTATTCCATTTCAATTACTTTTAAATTTGTAAATTGTAGCATTTTAGCATACAGCAAGGGTCGATGTAACATTTGAAAAAGTTAAAATCCAAAATAGTTCAACTCTACATACTAAAATTACCGAGAGAAAATGTTGTAAATTTAATTTCCGCTTTTTTTTAATGATTACAAGAATTTTCACAAAACCACCAAGTAGGTGATTGATCTCAGAATAGATTGCACTAGATTAATCGATTAAAAGTCATAATTTGACAATAAAATTGGTGACAATTCTTTGGTTATTTTTTTTAGCTTTCAATTTAATTGTTTTTTCTTTTTTTTTTCAAGAATGGTTATTTATTTTGATTTGTAATAGTAAAAGTTCAGAAAGGATTTTACATTATTCCTGAAATATCAAGCGATAATAGCAATAGATTTAGATCAATTGATGAAATCGAACATTACTCGGATCAGTGTACCGTATCAAATTTCTGCATTTTCACCCGCACATTATTAGACTATTTTAGTCGATAATGAATTAAAACATACCCGTAATGAAATTTGATCACATGTTTCGGCTTTAAAATCTTTGGTGACAATTGCACTAGCTATAGCTGGTGTATTTATTAAAGTTTCTTCAGCTGCTAGAAAGCGATTTCCATGACTATCAATCTGAAATCAAAAATAAAAAATACACAGGGAATTTTTCATTTATCGGAGAATTTGGAAAAAGTACTAATCAACTATTCATTTAACTGAAAATTTCAAATGTGTTGACTCAATCAAAATTATTGGAATTTAAACCAAATACTTTTTTTAAGTCAAAAATAAGAGTGTTAAAATACGACATATCAGTAAAAGAACCGAAAAAAAAATTTAGGAAAGAAGTGACCCATGTAAACAGTATTTTTTTTCGTCACTTGGATATATTGTCAACTAATTTTTTAAGGTATTTCTTAATTGTAAACTTAGAAAAAAAGGCAATTAAATAAACCTCTAAAAATTTCAAAACGGAATAGCAACGCATCAAATTGCCAGTAATCTGTGACAATTGTTGCAGATAGATAAGAATATGCCCTTGGGCATTTTCTGGATCACTTTGTTTCAGCTCCAGTGCTAATTCCTTTAAATGACTTTGTGAACGATCGAATACACAACGATGTAATTGCTGATCGAACTCACATAATTGATCAATGCTTCGATTAATACACCTGAAATGTTGTACATTAAATTTCCGTTGCAAAATTAGAAATCATAAGTAATTCAATTTTATTACTTACAACAAAGTTGAGATTTATAACAAAAAAAGGATTTTGAAACTAGTTAAGAAGAAACAGCGGAAGAGCAAAAGAGGATTAAAGATAGCCAAGCTGATTATTTTGATCCCAAAAAAAAAACCAAAGGAATGATAGGATTAGAGGATAAGGATTACAGCAATTATAGCCCGAAAATATCAAATATTTTCTAACAATGAATCATTGAAGAAAAAAAACTAGAAAATAAAATAATTTTAATTAAATAATTTATACCTATGAAGAATGTTTGCATTATTTTGAGAAAAGAAAATGATTTGTTATACATTTCATAACTTATAGTAAATATAATAAAGAAATTCTAAAAAAATTTTTTTTTAGAAAAAAAAAGAAGATTTGAAACCATTTTTGGCCAGCACTTTCGATTTGTAGTACAAGTTGTTCGCTAGGTGATGAAGCATTTGGTTCATAAGTGATTAATGCAATATCAATTGGTCCTAATTCAACCTTCTCATAATGGAAATGATCTTGATCGATTAACTTTTTGATGCTAAAATGAATGATTGAAATTTTGTCTAAAAATTTAGAATTGAGAGAAAAAATAAATCAATAAAAATTTGATGAATGCATATAATTAATTCAAATTCAAACCTTGACGATCGATTTATCATTGTTGGATTGTTTTTAGGTGATGGACAACGATTGCTATTATTATTTCGGCCAATAAATGGTGATATATGTCCAAATATACTATTTCTTACATTACTTGATATGGTTGTTGTTATTTTCTTTTCTGGTATTATAACTTTTTCAACCATTTCATGCTGTAATTTCAAAAACTTACATTAATAATTAGTAATTAGTACAATTCCAATAAGTAATAGCATTAGGCATAATGGATAATCGCAATGAGTTGATGCTATTTGTTAAATTCATTAATTTATTCGTTCATTTCTTCCTTTTGCTTATTGATTAAATGCTTATTACAAATGGAAATAAATGGCTCTTTATTCTTCTTCTTCCCACTAATATATTTGTTCATTTTTAATTTATTACAATTACAATAAAATTAGAATAACTTTGGTAACGAATAAAGGATTATGGAAGAAATTGTGGAAGATAGAGAGAAAGAAAGAAAGAAAGATATTTATGTTGAAAATTAGGTGTTAAACAGGTGTTAAATAGATCACACATTGAACCTTATTTTATGGGACTATGTCCTTATACTTGCAATTATATTATAAACAGAGGACACATAACAGAGGAGACATTGTTCAAATATTTTTATTAATCCTAATATTTAAAATTTTGGAATTAAAAAATTATCAATTACAATGATAAGAGATTTTCAAAATTGTTATTGTTATGAGCTTCCGATACTACTAATGTTAATTAAATGAGCATATGGTATCATATTTGTAAATGTGTACAGATAACTGATAAAACTTGAGATATGTTAATAAAAGATATCTACGTTGCAATTAGAAATGAATGATAAACCGAAATGATTTGAAGAAGCGGAAAAAAAAAAACAATAAAATAATAGAAGTTTGCCGGATGAATGATGGCAATGTAAGTCGGGGGAAGTCCTTGAGATACGGGCAACAACAGTTACCAATAAAAAATTAAAAATAAAAATAAAAAAAATAAATAATGCTGATGAAAAGACCAACAAGAAGATGTTTCTGAAGGTCGTCCTCGCCACTATCAAAATGTCCTCCTCTTCAGCTCTCTGACCTTCATTCATTTTTAACTGCAATGATAGGAGGGCCTATATAACAATATACCTCAAAACTCATACCGTTCATCAGTGATCCTTCCGAACATTTAAAATATATGTCATCAGAATTCTATATTAAGAAATGAGATTTTTAAAATAATGATGTAAATATTATTGGTGATGATAAAATAAGCAATCATTTTATCATACGTTTAATGTGTAGCAAAAACGTGTGATTTCACGTAACGTAAGAATGATAGTTTTTTTAAAAATAAAAACTAGTATAATAATAAATCCATGGAGTAGTTTGATCACTTGTATAAGTTACATATTCTAATAAACACATCGTAATATTGTTGTCTCTTAACTTATTATATTACTGCAATTAATTTATAGTAAGAAGCAAAAATCATTTTCAATACTAATTGTTGTAGCAGCAAAGCACAATTGTATTTTATCTTTTTATCTTTTCTTTTCCTAATTTTAACTTTTATTAAATGAAGGAAATTATCAGCAATAAACACCTATGAAGGCATGAAAATCTATTATCACAAGCTGCTAATTAATTAAGTTGCTAATATCATTTTATGCTAAATATTACATTTGACATTTTATCATTAAATTTTAAAGGAGTAAAAAAAAAAAAAACAAAAAAAGAAAGCAATATTGTATGCAATATGAAGTTAAATGAACAGAATTAATATGTAAATCATTTCAATTTCAACTTTAAATCTTACATTTTTATCCTAAATAATCAAATGTAAGTGCACAATTAAAGTGAAAGAAAGGAAGG
>NW_018108221.1:47489-49389 GCF_000183805.2 Loa loa | reverse complement strand
AGAGAGAGAGAGAGGAGAGAGAGAGAGAGAGAGAGAGAGAGAGAGAAAAAAAAACTTTCCTCTCTCATCTACCTTTTCATTCAAAATTTCCTCTTCGCCTCACTCATAATAAAAATCAATTCAATTGTCATTTGTGTAACTTCTTCGTTAATACATAAAGATTTCATTTGATGACTCAAACTTCATTAGCTTAGTTTGATTTTTGCTCTTACAATAGTATATAACAAATATCTTATTAGAATAATTAGAAAAAATAGTATCAGAGTAATTAGAGAAGTTAGAATAACAAGAATGATTAATTAGAATTGGAATAATTAGGATTAGAATACAAATTACTTATTATTTTTTAAAAGAAATGAAATAATTGAAATTGAACGATTATTTCATTCCCTACAAACAATTCTCCTACTTTGTTTTTTTTTATTGCATATTTACTTTTAGGTAATTTCTTAATTTCATTTTTCGTTTTTTGAGTTTGAAATTTCTTAAAAAGTTAACTTTGAATTTACAACAATTACTATAGTTTTTTCCTCATTTCATATTTTCTGCTTGAATATGCAAACAATATAGTACAAATAGAAAACAATCCTTTTTTTTTTTATGAAATGCTATTAATTGCAGTTAATTAGGATAATTAATTGCAATGTAGTTTGAAGAACTGCTGAATTTTCATCATTCCAAGTTTCTTATCATTTTCACTGTACGGTAACGGAATCCTTTTGAAATATTTTTAATTAATTCTACAATTGTGCAATTCTTTTCCATTCTTTTTTCTCCCAAAATTTCATAGTTCAATGTGCTTTTCATATACTCATAACTATAGCTAAAAATAATTGCTTACTTAGAATATATTCTAACTGTCTTCTTTTACTTTTTATTGAAATTTAAAATGAAAAAAAAAGTGAAAGCAATCATTCTGAAAATGATGAACAGCGAAGAAGTAAATTACGCATCACGTGTTCATTACACGTCTACGTCATCAGCAATGCCTAATTTTGCAATATTTTTAGATGAAAAATTTTAAATTAAAATTTATTAATTAAATGATTAATTAAGCCTTTCGAGCATCTTCTACCCTTTCATTCTAAACATTTATTGTTAAAATGTTTCAGATAATGTTTTAAAGTTATTACTTATAACATTGGTTGGAAGATGATTGAAACATAAGTATTACAGTTTAATGATGCTTGTGTTAATTACAATCCTTGAAAAATACGATATTAATATGTTTCTTAAATAAATTTTACGGTACAATGATTCTGAATAATGAAAAAAAAAGTTTCTCGAAAAAGCGAAAAGAATTTAAAGTCTTATCCTTATAGCTAACAGGTGTGACAATGATGATGATGACGGAAATGATGGGAACGTTTGACAATAATTATCATGATAACAATCAGGAAAGTAACGATACAAAAGTGATATGCATGACAGTGGTTGGAGTGATGATAATGATAAAATGGTAAGCATAAATAAACATTAAACTTGTGTTGATAATAATGACAATAAGAAAGTGCTAAGATGAATTTAAGATAACATCTGAAGCAATGCGATTTATAATTTGAAACGTTTGATTATTTAACTTATAGATTAGAATGGCGGCAAACAATAAAAAATGAAACCAAATGAACGAGTATCTAAATTAATTTAATTACAATATTCACAACAGTACGATTAAATCAATCACAGCTATCCTGACAAGAATTATCACAACAACCTCACAGCAATAATTATGATAATGATAACAATGAAAATTGTAATTATATTTGATAGGAACGTCCAAAATTTCATTAATGGAACATGTCAAAAAATAGAAATCCTGAAGAAAAGCAAAGAAAGAAGTTTGGAAAGATCTGATTGTCACTTGTCACAAACAGTTGTAAAAATCCATTTTAAATGGGAC
>NW_018108221.1:40045-45768 GCF_000183805.2 Loa loa | reverse complement strand
TTGACCAACCAAATGTGAAAAACCGGGCGGTTGGTGTTCAGTTTATTGAATAATATCAGCGATAACAGGAGCGGGGGGATTAGTTATTGAGAGAATGGAAGAAGGAAAGGGAAGAGGATGCTGAATGGGATACTGAATGTTGCTGGATCAGTTGCTCCTATCGTTAAAGGTGTTCGTCCCATTTAACTTCTTAGTTTCCAGTTTCCATCTCCATCGATCATTGAATTAGTTAGTTAGATAGGTAGTCAATCAGTCAGTTAGTTTAGTTTGTACGATGAGCTACCAACAGTATAATATCAGTTCAAGAAAGACGAATTATAATATATTGTCTATGTATCTATGTATGTATAAGTGTGTATGTGTGTATGTGTATACGTGTATATGTACACGTGTGTATATGTGTGTGTGTTTGTGTATGTGTATGTATGTGTATGTGTGTATGTGTATGTGTGTAATGTTTATGTTTGTATATGTATGTATGTGTGTATTTTACTGCCAAATTCGTTTGATATGAAAGGAATAAAGAGTGAACAATGGCGATGGATTTCGATTTTAAGTGATGAATGAGATGTAAAATGCTGGAGGAGGAGGAGGAGGGGGAGGAGGAGGAGGAGGAGAAGAGGGATAAGGAGGAAAAGGAAGAAGAGGAGGAAGAGGTGGTATGAATCTATCAGCTGTTGCTTTTTCTGCTTTCTTTCTAGATTTCAAAAACTTTTCACAATTCATTATTAAATTTCATCGCAATTAAAATCACTAGGAAACTATCGGAATTCGATGAACGATGAAAACTTATCAGATATTAGTGATCGATTCATGCTAGAGTCTTATCCTCTTATCAAATATCAATGATCGATTCATGCTAAAATCTTATCCTCTTGTCAGATATCAGCGATCGGTACTGGCTAAAGTTCACTTTTTGCTGGAAAATCATTCGATTCCATTTCATCGCGAAAGTTCCGGAAAATAATGGCTAAATTTTTGTTGTTGGACATATTCGTTTTATTACTTTAGGCGTGAAAAACTTAGCATTCTTATAATACAGATTCATTTGCTTTTGTCAGTCTATTAGTATAAATTAATTACTTTAGTAAATGTCCTTTGTGTTTTAAAAGTACATCTTATCTCCTTGTCAAAAATCATCGATCGATACTTTTCATTCGCTAAAGTTCACTTATTGCTACAAAATTATCTGATTCCATTTTGTCATGAAAGTTCTGGAAAATAATGATTCAGTCATTTTCACTCTTGCCGTTGTTTTCAAAGCCAATCGAAATCGTATTACTTATCATTATTACCTTAGAATGTAATCAAAGATTTGATATTTACAGATTATACACACAGCTTACTAAATGAAGTCTTTATCATTTACACACTACCTAACTGATAACCAAACTTAAATGAGTTCAGCTGGAAGTATTAGTCAATTCTGAAATTACCTTTAATCTAGTAAATCAGTCTGTATTTTATTTCGACTTATTTTTTCATTTGTTGGAACATTTTCAAGTTAATAATTTACAAAAAAAAAAAATGCTTTCATAACTTGAAGTTCATCTCAATTCAGGGTGAACAAATGTGATGTGAAAAATAGAGAAGCACCTCATCTTTAGCCCAATCCACCAAACTACTTGTAGTACATGATAACGATGCACTCTAACCTTTGTAATGGATGATTAATCGATTTTTTTTGATATACAGTGATAAGATTATTACCAACGAACCTAAAAACTATTTTGCATTATTCTTTTTTGTATATTTTTAATCTCGACATATTTTTTCATCCGTTGAATAAATCCAAAATGATTCCAAGCGGTATTATCCATATTACTTGCAGTCAAGTTTCCGTTTCCATCGAATTACTATTATTTTTTTAAGGCAAAAAGATATCCTCAAATATGTAAACAAATTCCGATGAATGAAATTTTAAATAAATCTATTCGTGAAAATTACTAACTTTATGAGTAGTGTAAGTATTAAGTTGAAACAAAATAATATGATTAAAAACTGATAATACAATGTTTGTTTGATAACATATTGATCTTTCAGTTTTTGAAATTGGTAAATGTTCATAGTGCAATGGGCACTAATTATTATTGCCATTTGGAAGCCAATCATTGGTGTTTCAATTCGAACTTGGGATCGAAATTTTGGAAGTGAAATTCATTTGAAGAATAGCAAAAATGCTGTGTATGATCGTCGAACTCAACGTCTCGTTGATATTATCAAGCAAAAATTAGAATTCAATGAAAGACTTTTGATACTTTTTTGCGTTAGGCGATGTTATCCCACACAATCACAGGTAATTTTTTATCTTATCTTTGCAAATTGGTGAACATTATTGATAAGGTGATTTCATTTGGTATCTTAGTTTTCATCACATTAAGATTTTGAACATTTGGTGTCAAAAATTTGACACAATTTCTTCTTTTTGTTATTCATTTTTCTTGGAAAAAAAGGAAGTGGAAGGAATAAAGTTTATGTGACATTACTATTTTCGCATCTTTTCAAAGATTCCGCGATGGATTCGTGAATTCTCAAGTCGAAATAATTTGACAGCAAAGCATGAACATTTCACTTATCAATTTTATGATAATCGACGGAATAGTCCTATTTTCAACGAACGACTGATTCATAATGGCTCAAAGCCTCATTTGGTCTATGCTATTGATGGACAATTGTTTCGCTATGATGGTAACGTAAACAATAAAGTAGGTAGTCTGTGAATTCCGAACGATTTAAATAATTACAAAATCTAAAATTTTCTTCATTTTATTAGAATATTCGCGAATATCTCAATAAAATTGTTGAAATTATTTTCAAAATCATCATCAATATTGTCCTGTAATCGTGACATGAATATATTTTTGCAGGAAGAATTCTTCTCATTCCTTGGATCTCATGAACTACTCAATGCTCAAACTGTAAACAGTTGGGAGCATTTAGAATCAATTATAAATACAGCACAGTTATGTCATGGCGAGAAGCAAGTTTTACAAATAGTTGATAATAATCGGTTAGTTTCTTTTTCTTTTATAAATTTAGATTTGATTTTTTGAAATGTTCTAATTTCTAGCGATCCAAATTAGTTACCTTAAATTGACAGTCTTTTTATCCATGACGAAGTAGATTAATTTCAATTATTCTTCACTTGAATAGGTGATTGTTTCATTAAATGTCAATTAGGATACAGATTAATTTCGTATACAACGACCGGATGTGAATGTTGTCATACAAAGTTCTGTTATTGCGGGAAACAACCGTCATCATTGATTTCATCTAACAAATATCTTTCCCTAACTATTCGAAATTTAAGTGTTGAACGTGTAAATTTTCACCCCAATTTCAATCGTGCGAGTGAAATGATGGATATATTATTCGTAGTTGTTTATTTCGTTAATTTTGTAAAACTTCATTTTTGACTTTATGAAGTTGAAGATGTCCAATGGATCATTACGAACTTGTTGTTCGTGCATTCGATGGTGTTGCCAACTACAGTTTCTACGAAATAATGACGCCACTGAACATTGACATGTATGTAGAACTCTATACTCGTCTTCCGGAACTACCATCTGTTTGTCAACTGATTTTACTCCTACAAAATGACGGTTATCTTTGGATGTCTGCAGATGTTGATCTTCATGAGGTGTTTTGAATTTTTCAATTTTAATCCAAATTTAATTCAAACAGCTAATAACATAAACTTGTCAATAATTGATGTTCACTGAATTTAAAAAGGAATTTGGTATTTTCTCTTTGTAGAAAGCTATTTTTATGTTATTAACTGTCAAACTGGATTGTTGCTTATTATCGTCACTTATGATAAACGTTTTTGTTCTTTTTTTTTTTTTAGTTTCTGATCATCGCAGTGGAAACTTTAGAAAACCTGGAATGTACTCACGGATCATCTGGTGATTGGTATCCAATTCGAGAAGAACTGACAGCTATAGAAAGAGATTTTCTTCGTGAAAATGAGCAATCATTACTGTTGAAATCGGATCCAAGCTATATCCTTGTTGGTGCTACCGGTGGTATTGCTGTTGTTGTGCTTGCAATCAGCATTTTTTGGGGACTTAGCGGTTCTACTTTTGCACAAAATTAATTTCCAGATTCTCCCTGTTTTTTTTTTTTTTTTTTTTTGTATGTAGTATTGAATGTGACAGCTGTCATCAGATATAAATGAAGAATTTTTCTAAAAAGTGATAAACATTGCATGGAAGATTGGAAGCATATCAAAATCACGATCATTTGGGAAGAGATTAGTACATAAATTTCCCTATGCTAATTTTAAGATATAAAAAGTTACTTATTGGTTTGCATAGCTTATAATGTTGCATAATTAATTTAGTGTAACGATCAAAATTGGATTTGAAGTAATAAATTAAGAAATGTTTGAAAAACTTCTGAAATCCATCTTTAGGATTACGATTTTAGAATGACAAGTAAATAAATTTGGTACGAAATTTTTGTTTTATTTTGTGGATAAATAAAGTAAGCGAAATGATTGATATCCATACATTTCCAATTTGAATGGAACGTCATTTTTTCATTATAAGAGCTATATTTATTGCATTGTACGAACACCATTTCAATATCTTTCAAATCATTTGTATAAAGTATCAATAAATCAATTAGCAAGCGAATTGGTTTATCATGTATTAATTGTATTAATTATTAATATACCAAATGTAATGAAGTAACAACCACTTCAATCATTTTATGACTAATCAGTTTAAAGTTGTCAAAAACGATCATTTTTATGAAGATACGTTAAAAGCGAATTTGCTCAAAATAAACCATTAATCATTTAAAATAGTATACTAAAGAATATTAAATTATTTTAAAATATCAAAAATCCTTCATTGATTAAAGTCAATTTCTAAAATTTTATTACTAAAATTGGGAATTAAATGTGACGTTAATTATTACATGCATGCAAAAAGCATAAAATATCAACGAGCAGAAGAACATTTATGCTTCAAATGATCTAATGATTGCATAATCCTCTTCAAGAACCCCACTTCAATTACCAAAGATTTTCATTAATGACAAACTAGGCGACAAAGAATAAAATCAGGTGGCATTTTTCCTCCTTTTCAGTTGCTTACTTTCAATTTAAAACTTTAAAGAAGGGATTTATGTAAATTTTGCGTTGGCAACAATTAACACTGTTAATAGAACTGCAAAAGTTAATACTTCAAAGTAAAACTGGTATAATTAAAGTGGAAAGGTTGTGATGTTTTGAATGTCTAAATTAATCATGAATATTTTCGTTACAGTGAAACAGAAAAATCGAAAAGTTTTTGAACATAATTTGTGTAAAAAAAAAAAAAGAAAAAAAGGAACAGTTAATATGCTTAAAATATGAAATATTTTGAACTTTAAACGCTTACAATAGTTTGATGATAAATGTAAAATCATGTCACACACACAAACACACACATACGCACATATACATGCATACACACATATGCGTATACGTACACACACATACACATACAAATACATAAACACACATACATACACGTGTACACAATCATACACATACACATACACACATGCACGTATTCACATGTGATGATGTAATCTATTTTTGCTTTAATTGGTTTGATGGAGTATTTGTATGTGTCTGTCTATCAGTGTGTGTGTGTGTGTGTGTGTGTGTGTGTGTGTGTGTGTGTGTGTGTGTGTGTGTGTGTGTGTGTGTGTGTGTGTGTGTGTGTGTGTGT
>NW_018108221.1:37326-39629 GCF_000183805.2 Loa loa | reverse complement strand
GTGTGTGTGTGTGTGTGTGTGTGTGTGTGTGTGTGTGTGTGTGTGCGTATGTGTGTGTGTGTGTGTGTGTGTGTCAACTTCCATACAGTGTGTCGTATGTGATAAAAGGATTTCAGCATTATTAAATTTTGCTCCGATGGATAAAGCCATACTCTTTCAGTGATGATTGTTTATTTACAATATTATTGATTTGTTTGTAATTTGATAATTTGATATGAATTTAGAAATGAAAGTGTTATTATCATTGTGATAAGAAATGTTTAAATGTAACTGACAAAAAAAAAAAAAAAAGAATATAAGAAACAATTTGTGTAACAATTAGTAAGTGAAAAAATTATATATGTTTTATTGATTTGATCATAAAAATAATCAATTGATCATAAATTTTTCATTCTTTTAGGAAATAAATTAGCCAAAGAACAAATAGCCTGGCCATTTCTTCTATTAATCTATTTATTGCTAGGCTTTTTTGCTAATCTCATTTGTAAATATAAAATAGTTCTTTAATGGCACGACGAGATATTACATTCTCTTTTTCGGATAATTGTATTGCATTAGATAAATTAAAATTATCAAATATTGGGAATAGATTATACAAATGTATTCGTTGTTATTTTATTTATTTTAACTCAGCTTCTTCCTCTTTAAACTTCAATTAATTAATTAGTGTTAATTAGTGCGAACAATCTCATTACTAAAACTAATCCAAAGTAACTTTTGGGAGTTTGTACATTTGATATCAGCTTATTAAAGCTTAGGAAATGTAGTCAAAGAGAATGCGTGCTTTTTTGTTTCCATATTTTCCAAATACCAAAGGCATAAATTTCCAGTTCATAATTTGGAAGAACAACCAATTTTGCAAAAATATTTCTTTTAAAATATTTTGCGAAAAATTGAAATATGCAAAATTTTAAATATGCAAAAATATAAATTCACCAAATTAATATGCAAAAATTGAATCGATAATCTGACAAGATTAAATATATAACAAATTTTGATCTAAATAACATTGTTGAGCAATAGATACAACACGATCCCGCGAGGATTCATTTTCCCATTTACCTTCTCTAATTCCATCACTGCTAATCCTTTTCGTTTGTTTTTTCTTTCCTATTTATTGATTAGTTAAGTTTAATTAGTTGGATTAAATTTCGTAACGATTGATAATTTCAAAGTTGTTAATAAATTATTTTAATCAAAATCAAATGACATTTGATTAAAATTCTGCTTCTTTTTGTCGTATTACTTTTTTTTTGTTTGGTTGCTCTTTCGAATTCAATTATCTGTTTGATATTAAAAATGTTTTTCTTTTCAAATTGATTATAATGAGATCGCATTTGTATTTCGCTCATTTTCATTATTCGTTACATTCCACATTGTTTTTGACAAAATTAAATTTGAAATTAGATTTTTCTAAGGATTTACTCGATCGATCGATAATTTGCTTTCTTCTCCTGAATTGATGTTGTACAGCAACACTTCAAATTTAAATTTGTAGATAATCAAATTCAAAATGCTTTGTGCCGATTAATTATCGGTTAGATATTTGTTACTAATATCTACATTTACACAATTCACTAAATACTTTCTGCCAAAAATTTTGGAATCTCTTTGCTTGGATTCAATATCTAAGAGAACCATCGAGAACCATCGAGATGTCTAGCAATGTGACAAGAAAGGGACAAAAAAGAAATTAGTGACAAAGTAAGAGAAAGTGAAGGTAAGAGAAGAGTAAGAGACGAAGAAAAGAATGAGATATGGGAAGGGATTAGAGGATTATTATCTGCATTGCACGCAATTTCCCGTTTAGTTCATTAAATGTCTAGGACCGCGATTTTGGCGCCTCATTATTCGGGTATTATCCTGTATCCAAAGTAACCTTTGGGAGTTAGTATCTTTCATCAATCTCTTCTTTCATTAATGTAAACATGGATAGAAAGGAAAAAAAGGAAGATGAACAAGTAAACATTTATGTATAAATGCATTCATTTTTTATTTGATCGTTGTACATTTATATATTATCAATTGGATAAGTCAAATCAGGTTGAATATTTTTATTTTTACTGAAAAATATGCTTGTTTTGTTAATTTCATTAATTAGATCATTTAATTGTACCAAATCAATTCATTCATTATATGCTTATATTTCATCTTTTTTTCTTTTTCGTACTTTCATATTGTTAAAATTATTGAATTATTTCATGCAAAATAGCTCCAGGTAATGATTTCATTACACGTAGGTCATCGATCACACACACACACACACACACACACACACACACACACACACACACACACACTAT
>NW_018108221.1:4448-37051 GCF_000183805.2 Loa loa | reverse complement strand
TACACACACACACACACACACACACACACACACACACACACACACACACACACACACACACACACACCAATCTTTCTCGAAAAGGCTTCATAATATCAGCTGTTTAACTATATCACTTAATCTACCAACCTGTTAGTTTGTCGGTAATTGGGATTGTTCACATCCTTACGGGATCTATTTGAGGTAATATATTTCACGATACTTTAAAAAATCTAACCTTTGCTATACATTACGTTCGAATTTGAATCTCGTTGCTATCTCTTTCCCTTCTCCTTCTATTTGTAAATGATCAATTTATTCTTATTATCTCAGTGAGTTCTATTGCAAATACTTCGCAATTGAATGAATTATCATTGTACTAATCATAGTTGTGATAAGTTGTAATCAGCTATCATAACTGTATAAGGCTCTGTAATCACTCTGTAATCACTGTAATCACTTGTAACCAACTGTAATCACTCCTAAACATCTTTAACCACCTCTAATCACCTATAATTTTCAGGATCTCTTTCAAGATTATCTGATGAATAAATTAGGTCCGTTATTGATTACATTACGTGCTAGATTTATCGGTCGATCGTCACCACCATCCATTCCTGTTAGTTTCGAATGTTCAAAAGTCGACTCAATACCTTATACTCTACCATTTGGTATACTTAAGGTTTGTTTGCTTCCTAAATAAATGATCAGTTTTTCATCAAAGTGAAAAATCTCTGCAGCTTACAATGCACCTATAATTGTAATTGTAACTGTCGAAGTCTTTTTTTTTAAGGAAGAAGTTAAGAGCTTCAAACTTATTTTACTACATTTTCCTAACTCATGTTTATCGAAAAATATCCCATAATTTGTCCATTTTTTTTGTTTATCTGTTAAACAGAATTCATTACAGTTACTTGCTGTTACAACTTCATCAATCGGACTTGGTGCATTTTTAGCAAAAGAAGCGGCACAATTCTTAAAGAGTAATAAACTGTATGTTCCAAAGGAAGATGATTAAGATCAAACTATTTGTTTAAAATTTCATTACATTTACAAATGCCTTTGTATTTTAATTGGCATTTCAAATAGTAGAAAATTCGAATTTTGATATCTTTTCTTGTTGCAAATGCAATATTATACATTTATGAAGTATTAATATTTCTCACCAAAAGAAAAAAAGAAAAGAAAAGAAAAAGACAAAAGACGAAGAAGGGTTAAATTTATTTATTCAGAAAGAATTTTTCTTTTCCAATCATTACAATTTAAATACGCCAAAACAAATCTCAAAAGATGTGGTTTTTTCTCCCACGTATAATCATTAGTTGTTTATGTCTATGCGAGCTTATCCGTTATTTTCATTTGTCATTTTCATTTGTCCCCCTTTTTTCGGACAATATTTTTGCGTTTAAAAAATTTATCTGTTTTTGTATTGATAATAAAAGTTGCCCCAAACTTTTTTTTTCCTTTCTTTTTAATCCCAGTTTGATTACAACGTCAAATAAGTGCAAATGATGGGAACAAATGCCAAAAAATAAGGGACTTGCTTTTGTTATGTTTCCATTGTTTTTCATGTGGGGAACAGTTGGAATTCTATTTCCTAAATTTTACAATTCATGAAAACAAAGAAATTAATGCAATACAAATGAAAATAACAAAAAAATTCATCTATCGAATATTCAGTCAGAGCTCATAATCAATTCTAGAGGTCACGCTAATGGATTTTGCATAGCAGAGGTCAGTGGTACTTCAGTATTCTCTTCAGATCGGCTACATTACGATATCTTCTGATATATACTTTATTCAAAATTCGCCCGAATTTCATCTCCAATAATTTTCCAATTGAAATTCCATACAAATCATTTCAAAAATTTTAAACTTTTACAACACGTTTATACACACAATCCAAATTCACCATTTTTGTATATAATCAATTAAAATGATCAAGTTTGTTATTGTTGTCCCATTTGGCTTATTCCTTCTGGCATCTACATGGAACGATTGGGATCGTGTACCATTTGAATTTAGGTACGAGCACAGACCAGGTGAGATCTAACAGTTCTTTTTCTTTGGGCAAGACAACCTTTAATAAAATCCAGATCTGAGTTTCAAATCTAGTATGCACATTTCTCCTTTTCTAATAGTATTTCTGAACAGAGCAATGATTACAAGCAAATCGATTCCTTGCTTTCACGGTAATTCTAGATCATAAAAAAAGTTTTAAGGGGGGAAAGAAGAATGTTTCAACTTGAAATTATTACCAATTTTAGATTGGTGCGTTGATGAAGATCCATTATGTTCAACGTTTAAAAGTTGGTGCATTAGTGCTAATAAAACTCGAGAAAATTATATGAAGAAAGCTTGCCGACGGACATGTTATATGTGCTATGAAGGAATGAACAATACGAAAACATGCTATGATAAAGAGGACAATTGTGCTACACGGGTTCAATCGAATTTTTTTTTTTTTTCAGAAAATAACTTTCAGAAATGACAACGGAAAAATGCCTTTTTTTTTTTCCTCGAAAAAATTGTGAAGGAAAAAAGGACAAATCGTCCAGAAAGAAACCTGGATCTGAAACAGGTCAAAACTGATAAATGGGCGAAACTGGTTTTGAATATTTTCCTGTCCTTCTCAACGAAAATTTTTATGCAATACAAAGTGCAGCACAGTTAGATAAAGCAACACACGTACAGCGCTTCTGTATATTGAAGAAATTCTTTCATGCTTTTTTTTTCCAGGAAATTGAATGCTTTTCTGAGGCAACTGCTAAACGCATGTATCATTTGTGTCCAGAAACATGCGGGTTTTGCAACAATGTTTGCGCGGATTTGGCAACAAATTGTGCTGAATTAACAGATTATTGCATGTTTTCCTATTGGCATCAGGCAGTGATGCAATCGAGATGTCGTTTGACATGTTCATTTTGCAGGTTTCACCTTTTCGATTCATTTTCCTAGCTGCAATAGACAATGAAATGCAGTCTTTAAATTAGACACTGGAATATTGCTAACTTTTAGTAGTCATTTTTATTCTAGTTGTAAATCGACTATTCCTTGTTTACTCATTTATTTACAGGTAGATCTTTATCCACCAAAACTCCATTACAAAATTCAGTGCTTTCCCTCCTTCCAAGCAAACTGATACTGTAATTCTTACTCTGCCTACCATAAAATCAGTTAACTTCCGCATTTTTCAGAGTATACAATCGAGAAAATTTCGAGCCTGTAGATTGTTCAGATAACTTGAGCTACTGTAGATACAGGAGGAATCTTTGCGAGCGCATTGAGCACCAGCGAGAAATGCGCATAGATTGTCCCTATACATGCAACTTCTGTGACTTGATCGAAACTGAAGCTGATATACCGACAGAATGTAATGATGCAGAACTAGATTGTAGCAGGAGGAAACATTTATGTTACGTAGAGGGACGTCACAGTTATTATATGTGGCGTAACTGTAAACGTACGTGTGGCTATTGCCCTGAATATAACTTTATTAACACTACGACAGACGACGCTTATGATCCTTACTACTATTATTAAGTTTTTTGATATTGATTTCCCTGATTGAAAATGTCGGACCCCATTCAGATTCTTTTGCCTTTTAATGCAATGGTCCCTAGCCTTCTCTTAACCAGGGACTACTTTGGCTTTTCTATTTGTAGCATGAAAAAAGATTCGATAATAATAAATGCTGTTAAGTGAAAAATAAACTTTAATCAAAGTCTCTAACGAATTAGTTGAACTTACAGTAACATTATAATATAAAAAGAAGAAACAATTTTAATAGAAAATTCGATTTGGCTTCCATTAATGTAATATTTGAGCTTGCATCTTCTTTACAAGTTAGGTAAATCTGAGGCTAATACTAGTGCTTAAAACTGTACCATAACATCACTTGCTTCCAGTTGATTTCTGGCCTTATTTTTAATTACAAACAAAGCAGAAAATTCTTAAGGGGATTCTTAAGTGAATTCTTAAGTGACTTCTTCCTGGATTTCTTCTGCAACCTTTTAAACAGTAATATCAAAAGAATTGCGGATCAGCTTTTGGGCACCTTTCGATTCAGTCCAGTTATATTCCGGAAAGTAACGACGGAATTCTTCGGTGAGCATTTGCAGATGACTTTTGATGTTCTCTTGTAGATTCGCGCTGATCATGTCATATTTTTTAACATCGACTACTGCTTTCAATGTTGCAAACGTAGCATAATTGTTTTCGAAACTTTACTTATCTATAATTGAAGTTCATAAATGAAGGCAAGAAGTTCACCTTCAACAAAAATGTCCCCCACGTCTTCTAAATTTGTTACCAAAACTTTGTAACTGCAAGTTTAGTTTATTTAAATGTACAAAAATATTTGCAAGATAAGCCAACTGTACCTGACTTCTCAGATCAGAAAACTATTTCAGTAAATCTTCAATTTTTTTCCCGGCCAAGAGCTCAACTTTTCCTTTTAGTTCGTATAACCTTCCTCAACATATTGCCTTTCGACAGCGAACGAACTTCAGTATGGGAAAGAAGTATCTCATAGTCAGAGTTTGTTTCAGCGAAGAGTTTTTTTTAAATAGGCGTGTATTGAAGTCACTGCTTTTGATAACCACTTTTCTGGCCATCTCCATTATATCAGCAAAGCATTTGTAGAAGGATTTTTCTACTTTGTTAATGTTGCTAGACCGGAGTGTGGTCCTAACATAGCTGGAGGATCATCCGTACAGAAATCGGTTTTTCCAAATAATGTTACGTTTCTCAAAATATTCCGCTACTATATTCATGACGTCGATAATTTTCGACGTCGTCTTAATTCCCGTGAAGCCAATAATTCCTCTTTAATACTGTTGTAAACGTCTAGAAAGTTCTTTTGACAAGCACGAGTAACTAATTACAGTTAAAAATGTCGGTCGGTTCATCACACCGTAACGTGAAACATGGTAAATTTTTAATTTTTGAAGCATTTTTCGCGTTGTTTAGTTCCATCCCTAAAACTTCTTCGACAGCTTCGATCAAACAAGGTTTCACGAGTATTTTTCCTTTCGTGTGTTGTTTTTTTGATTTCGCTATCACTTTCGATATCTCGAACGATGCGACCAATTTTTTTGCCGATGACGCTATTTTCTGGAAATAAACAATCAAATAGCGGCTTGAGAGACTTCTCCTTCAGAATATCGATTTATGAAACTAAAACTACGTTAGAAATAAGATTATTAGAATATTATAGAATAAGTAGTAAAAAATGAGAGGAGGAAATCAATCGAATAGGATGATGAAATACTGCAAGTAAAATTAAAGCGAAGAGGAACACATAAAGTAACAAAGGCGTGACGTCACAACAGTACAAAATTGCAAGTCAAATAAACCTCTATCATCCACAAACGAATCGACGTATAGCTTGAAAAAAACACAGAAAGAAAAGAAAACATCCTCTCCCCCTCAGCACACGGCCACCTTCATGGTCCATATTTTAATTCAATGGATCACCAGTTGAGAACCACTGTTCTAACACTGCCTTAATTATGAATAAAACGAGCAAATTCCTCTTATATATCTTGATAAACATATTATCAGCTTATGCGAACTTGATGAGATTACTTATCCTCGTAAATTCGATTAAGAATATCATCTAATTAGGTGAACACAAAAGAAGCATGAAATTTTTATGTAAATTCAAATGAAGACATAGCTTGTCACATGTTCTTTGACAATGTCACCTGATGATGAGAATTTAATAAATACAAGCATACATAAACCTGAATAGCTTAAGTAAAGATATTGCGTAACCTTAGTTATTGCACTTACATGATTTCCTATGCATTGTTCACATGAAAACAATTAAACATAAGCCCACGATTTGCACAAACACTCCCAACAGCTTGAGAACAAAAGAAACTCTTAATTCGGAAGCCTCGTGTTGAGAACGATGCGTTTGCATTTCGGGGCATTAGGACGAATTTTGATTGGTGTAAAATTCGCAATGCTATCCCGGCAGCATGGATTGTATGTGTGAGTTGAATGCTCCTGTTAGGATTGCGCCTGTTTTTTTCGCAACATTTTTCGTTCTGGGTATTGCGCGGGTGTGCGTAAGGAGTGATTGGGAATGTAGGGGTGGTGTGGGTGTGTGGAAGTACTGGAAAGAGCTTTGACTAATATTTAGTTCACGTTTTCGCTAATTTACTAATTTTAGCTACATCCCACGTGACTTTAGTGTTACAGTTATTCTTCTGTTTTGCGTAAGGATGGGTGAACCAGAGGATGTTGATGCGATGCTTGAGGAGGCGCTTGACAAAATTGAAGATGTAAGTGTAATTTTGTTTCTTTGGTTGGGAAAGTGTTGCTAAACTTGTTTATGGGTGTGGGTAAACGGACCGTGGAAACATATGATGAGACCAAAAAACAAAACAAATGCTAATACAACATTAGTGGTTGTTCGTACAGTAATCATTGTGTTTCGTGCAATGTTCCACTGCCTTTTAAGTTTCTTTAGTATAAATGGATTGATTATCATTCGAATCAGATTTTTTCTGCATCCATGATGGGACCAAGTTTTCTCGAGGAGTAGTTTATTTGATGTGAACATTATAAGCTTTTTATTTTCAAGATTTCCCTGGGAAACACAGTTGGAGGGGATAATTCTGACTGCTTTTTTTTTTCAGTCCGATCGAAATTACGGTCATGGACACGCAGAACCAATGGCAGCATTGATACGGGGTGAAGTACTGAAGAAAGAGGAACTATCCGGCGAAGGTGGTGAGGAAACACCTAATGCAGCCAACGGTACGGAAAAAATGGATGCAGAGGATGGAACGACTTTGTCGCAGAGCAAGAAGAAGAAAGACAGCAGTGAACATAAGAAGCGATCTCGTTCCAGGTCTAGGTAGGTCAAAAACGAATGAAAAAAAATTTTTTCCTACCAGTAATTTTGCTTCTTTTCCGTTGATCTTTGAGTATATGTTTATTTCAGCAGCCTTTGTAGACAACACCTCACAGGGTGAAAGGAATTCAGAACTGTTGCAGGAATTCATTTCCAGATCTTTTATAAGTGATGATGGTATGGGTGCGTGCTTTCATTTACCAATGTCTTTTTTATATATTTTTCGTCTCTATACAAATTAGGTGACCGCCTTCCTCGAGTACTTATAGAAGCCGTGGCGGTTCTGGAAAGCTACTTTTCTAATTCTTTGGTACTTTTTTCTTTAAATAGTGTTTGTGCAAACACCTCTTTTATGGGACAAATTTATAAGCTTTTTCCACCAAATTAAACGAGCCCTACTACCCTACCGTTAGTGACGAGTTGTTTTTTCCAGTGGTTGCCTTAGATTTCCCAAACTGGGATTTGCTGAAATGGAGCTGTTTCGTTCCTTTCACTGCATAAATTCTTGTGGCATTATGGCCTGTCTAATGTTAGCTAGTTTCCGGTAGTAAATCAGTTTTTCACAGGAAATAAAGGATTTGGAATTCCTAGAAGTACGGCAATGCATATCCGTATCTAACGTTATTTGACGGACTTGCCGTGCCTGCGACTAAATCTGGAAGCCACAAATGAGTGCAGAAATAATAAGCAATTAAAACCGTAATTTAAGTCGAATCGTCGTTGTAGAGTCATAAAATCGATTGATACAGCTCTGTGTCACCTTATACCTTCTGCATTATAATGATGAACAAAGCTCGATCGATGTTTCGGGAAACTGTTTGCTTCTTGTTGGAAACTGAATGAGGATGAATTGAAAATTTGGACGATGAGGTACGCGAGAATGTCGTATATGTGTTGATGCCTATCAGTGCAGTCGGAGTGCGCCGCCCCTTCATCTCTATCATTTTGTTTCACGGAAAGTAATATATTTCCCAAAATAAGGTGTTTCGACATACTGTTGAAACTTTTTTGAAGTACTGTCAAAACTGGCTGGCGCGCTCCAAGTGTTACAGGCATAACACGATGTCATGTGGCGTTATGGACGACTAGAAGCACTGGATCACTTCTCGTCTTCATTCCACTTCTGTCGTTCTCCCATGAGTATCAGATATTTCGACTCCAACAAGCTTACATTTGCAGTTTACCAATGAACTTGTGTTTTTCTACAATACTTTTCAGGAATTATTTCCCACAATTCCTGCTTTTAATTATATAGTTTTTGGCTTTTTCGTTTTAATATCTCCATGATTACAGATCTTCCTCTCGTAGCCGTTCCCGCAGCCGTGACAAAGATAAGGAGAAAAAGAAGCGACGCAGAAGTTCAAGCCGCGATCATAAGAAGAAATCTCGGTTAGTGATTTTGGAATAATTCCACTCTTCTCATTCTCTTGACCTGTGAATAGTTGATCAGGGGTGAAGTGCATGCTACGGATTTCAACGATTGTAACGAAATGATCGATGATTCTTTGTTGCATTGAATAAGGCTTTATATACTCTGCTTTTTCAGATTTGTTCATGATGAAAATCGGAGAGTCTGCTCCTTTCCTTTGTTCACAGTAGTGCATGGGTAATCTAACAAAATAATGACTGTTCTCTAATAATAATCTGCAGTGCAACCTTAATTATTGATAGATAACTGCAACCTTTATTCTCACGTCATGAATGCATATACTGATGTTAGTGACGAATCATGATTTACTATATGAATGTATGTATATCGGAATGTAAACTGATCAGAACAGTTAAGTTCGAAGTGATTTTTTTTAGTTCACGTTCAAGGTCGCGCAGACACAGCTCGCGTAAACGCAGCCATTCTCGTCGTCGATCACGGTACTTTTTCCTCATCTTTTCAATTCTTAAAGTAAATGTTTAGAGTAATAAGTAAAATTGAAATTG
This sequence comes from Loa loa, assembly GCF_000183805.2. Taxonomy (NCBI): domain Eukaryota; kingdom Metazoa; phylum Nematoda; class Chromadorea; order Rhabditida; family Onchocercidae; genus Loa; species Loa loa. Next base: position 28,269 of record NW_018108221.1, on the reverse strand, counting down.
TCTTGCATCTGCGAGTCTTGAAAACAAGCGGCTCCTGACTCTTGTTTCTTTAAGCCGATATTCTTTTTATTGCCCAAGCAAAGATTTTGACGCGTATTGTCATTTAATACTTGAGTGAGTATTCAGATGGGGTACGTTATGTCTATTTGGAATTTTACTGTGTTTTATGCAGCATTACTGGAAATTCTGGCTTGGGTACTTTTTGCGTCAATATTTTTCGGGATGTTATTGGAACTGTTGGCATCGTAATATTTGATTGTAGTTCGAGAGATCGTCATCGCCGTTCGAGATCACGTCGACATTCGAGATCGAGATCACGTGATCGCAGGCGACGGTCGCGGTCCAGGGAGCGCAGACGAAGAAGCCCATCATGGTGATTTTTTTGGCTTTTTTTTTAAAAAAATTGATAATTTCTTGTCAGAAATGTGGAAGAAAATTAAAATCAAGGAGTTTTTTTATCATAGGTCACGACCTCGTGTGCTTGATCATCGTGATCGCCGTGGATTCTCCCCACCATGGAGGCGTTCACCACCTCGTGGACCACGTCTTCCAGGGCCTGAAAGACGCGACGTGTAAGTTCCTAAAATCTAATATGCTTAACCATCAACTGAATTTGCTTCGTTGAAACGCTGTTGCACTGGTTTGCCTCGGGATTTACATCCATTACGTCTGATAAAATTATAAAATTAATTTTCAAGGATGCCATTTACTGCACGTCGTTCGCCACCTCCAAATGCAAAAATGGATATGACGTCTGAAGAACGTGACCAGCGTACTGTGTTTATACTGCAGGTAATTCTTGCATTTTCATTAAGAAACTGTATAGTCTTGTCCTCTGGTAATTGTAGTTACAGAATTTAAAAGTTTTTGTCATAGAATGTTCGAAAACAAATGTTTTAGATAGCGAAGGAAACTCGACCACGTGATCTGGAAGAATTTTTCTCCAGCGTTGGACATGTACGCGATGTACGAATCATTACAGATTCAAAAACTCGACGATCAAAAGGAATTTGTTATGTGGAATTTTGGGAAATTGAAAGTGTTAATTTGGTTAGTAGTTGTTTTAGAGAATTAAAACACACGGCTACTGTTCCGCTTACTGAGACTCATATGTTGTTTTAAATACTTTTTGTAGGATTCCTAATTGCAAATCTTTTGCTTAGTATTTGTGTGCCAAGTTAAATTAATTCTCTTCGACATTCTACCCATCTTTAGAAAAGTTTCGGAAGTTGGACTTGCCAACACCAAAGCTTCAAAATTCTAGGTTAAAATTTTGGAATTTACCGAACTGATTAATAACAGTATTTAAATATGTTATGGAACAAATAAAAATTTGCTTTTTGATCGAAATTTCACTTCATGTTCCGTGAATTTTCAATGTTATTCGTCTTTGTTCTCAGGCTCTTGCCCTAAATGGGCAGAAATTGCTCGGCGCGCCTTTAGTAATCCAGCCAACGTTGGCTGAGAGGAACCGTGCAGCGAACAACACCGTTGGTGGAACACTTGGCTTTGGTCCTACAAACACCACGGGTCCACTGAAACTTTATGTTGGCCAGTTGCATACAAGTATAACGGAGGATATGTTAGGAAGGATTTTCGATCCATTCGGAAAGGTACATTTTGAGTGTGCTGGTTCTTTGCCATTCATTAGTTTATTTAATGCATTCCTCCGAATAACCTATTGCAGATCGAGAACCTGGAAATTGCAACCGATCTCAGTGGTGTTTCCAAAGGATATGCATATGTCACGGTATATTTAGTTAATTGTTTTGTCGAGAAAAAACTGAAAAACTTCCGGTTTTTCGAACTTTTCAAACTTTATAAGTTTGTCTAAATGGTGGTTATCAGAATGCTCTTTTCAGTTCCGACATGCAGATGATGGTAAAAGAGCCATGGAACAAATGAATGGTTTTGAATTAGCAGGTCGCCCAATGAAGGTAGTTTGATTCAATTTCACCCACTGCATTTTTTGGACGATATATTTCAGCCAAACTTCCATAGATTTACAAGAGAATGCTACATAATTTCATGCACCATCCACTTGCGTATGCCTATGAAAATTCAGTAGAAAGTGTGCAGATTTCAAATTCTTTAGATGAAATTTCAATGTTACTTTTGAAGTATATTTATAAAACTAGGCACCAAAGTGAAGTCATGTGGAATCTTTTATATTTTAGGTTTGCTCTGTTGAAGGAGATGAACTACCACCACCAGTTCCTCAGCGGACACTTGATACTGATGATGCGGACAGACGTGGTATTGATTTAGGGACGAGCGGTCGTTTGCATCTGATGGCTAAATTAGCCGAAGGTATTACTTTACAATTTTGTATTCGTATATATAATCTTGGCTTTTTATTCATTGCAGCAAAGTATTCTTGTACGAAATATGCACAACTGTAAAAAATAAAATCTTTTTGTAAGTAGTATAAAGCTTGAACAGTATTTTTGTGGAAGGACTGACATTCGTGTATTGCGGAATGTTCGAATTCCTTAATATCTTCATTTGAAGCTGCCATTTCCGGTCATAATATCAGCTAAATAATTGTGATTGTTGCAGATACGAAATAAATTTTCAAGATACACTTTTATCATGGTAGCATTAATTTTTGTAACAAAGTCCAGTTCTAAGAAAATGATCAAGTTGGTATTTCTTTAACTTGTGCACTTTATTTTTTGCTTTCGAGTGTTTAATGGATTCCAGGAAGCGGCTTAGAATTACCGAAAAGTGCGAAGGAAATATTAGCACAAAATCAGCAGCAGTTGGAGAGTGCCACTGCTACAGGTCCTGCTATTCCGCCTATTGCAACGCAGTGCTTTATGCTTTCTAACATGTTTGATCCATCTCAGTAAGTAAACTCACATTTTCTGGCTTATTCAGCTTTCCAAGGAAAAAATTTGCACGAAGGTTCTGAAGACCAGTGTTGCACTAGGTAGAATTGTTTTTTATGAAATTATTAATGTTTTTATTTCTGCAGAGAAACGGGTGAAACTTGGGCTGATGAAGTACGAGATGACGTTATAGAAGAGTGCGCAAAGAACGGAGGTGAGTCATTCTCTACACTCACTCTTGCAATTTTTATTTAATATGAATACCGAAGATGAAATAAAATGAAATGAATTGGGGGACGAAAATAGAATAAATGGAATTACCGATCTTGCAGGAGTACTGCACATATTCGTCGACAAAGCTTCCCCAAATGGCAATGTTTATGTGAAATGTCCTTCTGTAGCTGCCGCTTTCAAATCAGTGAATGCGCTACATGGGCGATGGTTTTCAGGTTTTTGTCTAATTCGTTTATATGGTAAAATAGGTCACTTATTTATTTTTGTTGCTATCATTACTTGTGCATTAAATTTTTTGGTACGGTGGATCACTGATTTACTTAATATCCCGTTGGACAGAAGAAAAGCATTAACATACGCGTTCTTTGTTACAGGCAAAGTAATCACAGCCAATTATGTTCCGGTCGCAAGCTATTCACAGTTGTTCCCAGATTCAGTTGTTGCACGAGAACCTATTCTATCAGCCGTAAAACCGCCAATTATAGCAGCTACCATCCCAGGTGTCGGTTACTGAAGGACATTCTTTTGCCGTTGTTCAGGAAGGTTTCCTTTTTCTATTTGATGTGAATATTGCGTTGTTCATTTTTCCAATTTGTTCATCTTGTTATACGTTGGTATTTTGATATGTCCTTAAAACCTGAAAGCACCTTTCTTTGTCAAACTTGCAGTTACTGTAGAATTAAGCCACTGGAGTATCATTTTTCAGGAGACTCGGCAAATTCCATCCCATGGGCTAATGCTTCTGAATATATGCTCTTCAGGTTTTAGGGTTTTCCTTTTGCTTTTGTTCTACTATGATATGAGATTACTTTCTCCAGCATCTTACCGCTCCATGCAAAATATCACCAGAAGTTCAAATTATAATACTATTTCACTTTAGTGGAGATCGGAAAAATATACCTTGAAATAACTGAACATGTCTATATCGTCATGTTGTGTTGCCAGAAGGTTATTGTTAAAGTCTGGATATTGAAATATTCATCGCGAAGTGAAGAATATTTGTATGGTCAGCTGTCCAACTCTGAACTATCCAGAATTGAATAAGCTATCCTGATTCATTGTCCATTTACGTTTCAAACGAAATAATTTCGTTTTAGTTGTGCATCAAAAAGAATATTTCCATTGCAATGTGTATGGTTTCCTGTGAACAACTACATATTTGATACTAATTTTCATTTCTTTTGTTATCCTGTTCCATCGGATACTTTTCCGTTTCAAATTTGTGTTACTCGTTGTGATGAAAATAAGTGAAACGTTGTGTTCAACTGAAGTTATCAAAGACATTTTGTGACTAAAGTGATTCTAAAGTCAGTATGTATTTTCGGGACAATATCTAGTATTAACTTAAGAGCTGAAATCAATCGTGGAACTTCAGCAGTTTGCAGATCTATGGATTGTATTGTGAACTGGGAGTAGATAGATCTGGTTGGTTTTTCTGTTGTGAACCATAAAGTTGATCTTTTATTAGCCACGCTGTCAAAATTGTCCTTTCATTTCGCACAGTAGTTAAGTGCGAAGTTTACTGGGCACGTTATTTGTCATTATTTTGGAAAAGATTGCTAATAATGGTCATTATATCTTTTGTTTCATTCATTACCTGAATAAGAATTGTCTAACCATAGTCGACCAAATTCTGATAGTTCTTCCTCTACCTACTTTTTCTTGGAAAAAATTTTACACTGTGTTTTGACAGCGCTGAATTGTTTACAAGTCTAGTCGGACTTCTTGACAAGTGTCCAGTTACGAACGAATTTTATGCCAAATACTTTGGAAACCATGCAGGTTGTTAGTACTGGTTACTCTTATCCAGCATACGATTTTTAACGTTTGGTATGTCGCGTACTGTGATTTTATAACATTCAATATCTCAATGGTGGGAGGGAATTTAGAATACGATACTCAGCCTCGTTCTTCTAATCCTTCCTCCCTTTTCTCCTCCATATTCCATCTCTTTTCCATATGAAGAAATATTTATTCACTGGTCTGCAAATACTGTAGTATTTGATGAATTTTCTTCCTGAATTACTGAATTTGTCCATTTTCTACAAATGTTCTGGAAATTGCCAATAAACTTTGTCTGAAGTTAGGAAACATATAGAAATTAACGAAGGAATAATTGCGCGATGGAAAAAAAAAGTGAGAATCAGGAAAAAATAAATTTGGAATCAGTCATATGGGGGAGATTTCATAATAGAATAGTTGTGTTCGCATCAAAATGCATGGGTGGATCTCATTGGCGCACAACAGAAGCATTGTGGTATGTCGTTCGATGAAGATGTAATGCTACCGCCAATAGGTATTAAGCCAGGCAATACCGCTAGCTGTTCTGCATTTTGCATCTTGATGGATGGTTTGATAGGATTTGCCTCAGTCGAAGTGCCAGTTTTTAAGGCCTGGAATTAAGTAGACTGTAATAACTGGTACTAAGCCACATTTGATTCCATTATTCTGCTTTGTAGATGTTCCGAACTGACCCTTCTTTTTCGAAGAAGTGATACGCGTGGAGGTTTCGGATAAGTCTGTATGGGTGGCTTATTCGGATCGAATGCAAACATTATGCCGTGTACTTCATCCTGAAATTGAGAATCAGTTATACAGGAGGGATTTCATAATGGACCAGTTGTGCGGCAAGAACTGACTCGAAAGTATGTCGAGCCATATCAGATACTACAAAATTAGCAAGTGATTTTCAATTCAAGCATGGAAAACGAACAACTGAGGTAGTATAGTGTCGTGCAGCAATCTTGCAGCAAGTATTACACGAATTTTCGTTAGCAGTCGCTGTAAATCGGCAAAATTCTCGCATCAGTTTGTTTGATGGTTCTCCTACAGGAAGAACATTAATAGTTTCTTGAACTGTAATGAGAAAGAAAGTGTTGCAGTTTTTCTTGCTTTCTAATCTTCAACATCAATTTTTTGCTCTCAAGGCAAGATGACAATTTCATTTCATACCCAGTAACGCAGTGAGACTGAATGTAATTCATTCAACTTAGAAATATTTCAAACTGCTATTTATTTTGTGAATCTGCAAGGTAATAGAAATAATACAAATAAATTAATTGCCTTATACCTGTTCCTAGTGCGAATGATCCATGTGCCGAGCAATAAAATTCTGAAAAATTTACAATTTAGAATTCTTAGGATACTATGATTAAAATGCTACTAGTAAAACATACTACTTCACCCACACCACATATTGAAAACATTTACCTGAATTTATTTCTCTAAAAGTTCCAAATATTATTACTCAATAATAATGACTAATAAAATTGGTTATTTTTAAATTTTAGTTAAAAACTGAAATAAAGCATACGATCAAGCGCAAGTGGTACTGTATTACTGCATGATGCCGGTGGATAACAGGATGTATAAGGATAATAGCCTGGTGGAGCATAACCATATGGATAGGAGAATGGTATTGTTTCACCGTACATTGGTGATATTGGTTGTAATGGTTGTAATGGTTGTAGTGGTTGTGGTTGTGGTGGTGGTGGATACCAATGTCCTTCTCCAGTTTCATTCTTCACTGTGATTGAGATGTTTCGCTAAGATAAAACAAAAGGATTAATTTCTATTTTTATACCAAATATATTTCCAAAATAAAAATTTTTAATTCCAAAAAATAATAAAATGAAAAATAAATAAGCCAATGAATAGTTAACATTGAATATGTTAACATTTAAAGGATGAATTTTTATTCTGCAAACCTGTGGTAGCATAACTGAACAGACATTTCCTAAAATTGAAAACAAAACGAGCAGAAGCAGTAATGACATTTTGTTGCTACTTTGTGAAGCTTTTTTTAGGACACGAAATAAACATTGATGAAAAAATCAAACTATTTATTACTTTCTTTTATCAATGGGCGGTTCATTGCACATAATCTGTTTGTTGCATATGCTATTATTAGGAAAAAAAATTTCCTTTTTTCTTTTAAACAATTTTATGATGCAATTCCTTGAATTTGTGAAATCAGAACAAAATTTTCGGAATGAATCAAATTTTGCTACAAAATACTTTACCACAGCATTTTTAAAATGATTCAAAAATAGCATATTTTTTTTCAAATTTTAAATTACTTTACTTTAGAGATCAAAAAGTCAATGAAAAAATATTTACTGAAAATATGATTTGCTCAGTAGCTTTAAAATACTGTTTGATAAGGAATGATATGAAATAAATAGGGCATTAAGCTTTATTATTTCATTTAATTTTTCAATGTTTATTTTTTTCTTTTCTTCTTTTTCAATGCATAGTTGAAATCGAACAAAAAAGCCAAAACATTTTATAAACTGTTATTTCATTTCAACACAAGAATGTTTGGTAGGGAAAAATGAATATAAGGAAATTTATAATTTTAAATTCCAAGTCAAAATTTTGCATTTTGAGGAAACCGAAATGTAAAGACATTGCAATTTTTATTAGAATAATTTTTTCCATTTCTGTTCTTCTACCCCTTCTCCTTCTTTTTCTTCACTTTTTCTTTTCTTTTCTTTCTTTTTTTTTTTTTTTTTTTTGGAAAATAGTGGTACTGGAATTCACACATACCATGGTAACATTTGAAACTAAGTGATAGTATCATGTAGAGACTTTTATCATTTTATCAATAGTTTCAAGCGTAAAATGAAATAGGACGCATAAGAATATATTAAGTTTGTGTTTGACCGATCATCAATCTATTATAATATTTATCAGTTGAGAAATAATATTGAATTCAAATATCGAAATATAGCGAAGATATGGAGATAAGAAAAGAAAGAAAAAAAAAACGAATACTTAGAAATGCTACAAAATGATTTCATCGTAATATTTACAAATTGTGATTTTCTCGTCTGATATGGTTAAGACGAGAAATCCTGAAAAGAAAGGGAAAAAAAATTAGCGAAGATTTTCACAAGCTATCAAGAAATGCGATTATAGATGATCATAAATTATATTCAAATATCTCACGTTATTATGAATCATTACGGGAAATAAGAAGTATGAATTGTTCTGTTATATTGCTATTTTTCTGATACATTGATAATTCCGGAAATTTTTTAAAAATTTCAATTAATAAAAATTTAGCATATCAGTTTAAATTGAATCAATGCAATTTATCGATCTTTTAATACAGCATGAAGTAAATAAAACAATAGATTAACCTTTTATTTTACATTTGAATATTTTATAAAAAGTACTTTCAAAATTTGTAAAATTTCAATAGCGTCGACGAAAGACAACTGTCCAGAATAAGTTGTATTTTTTGTACTATTAATGTAATAAACAGATTGATAAGGTTATTTAAATTTTAACTGGTTTTTATATTATAACAATAATGATAACAACATCATCAGTAATCATTATCGTTGCAACTATATACCATCACTACAACATGCATTAATTCTTATCACTTTTTCTATTGCCCCAGTAATCATCTATAACTGTGATAATCATTATTTCGCTTATTATCATAACAATTATCACCATCTCATTTATCACTAACATTATCATATGTTGTTACTATACATTGAGAATACTGTTATTACATATATGATTAGAAACTCACATCTGATATTTTTTGTGAATCATTGCTTTTGAAAAAACTTTTTCAAAGTCTGAAGATAATTATTCTATTGTTCTCTACGAACGTTCCACTAACTTTTCTTCGCACATATAAACAATTATGTGTTAAATGATAAATGATATTGTTATGCATCATTTAAAATAATATAATGAGAAAATTTCTCAAATTCAGAAGAGAAATGCATACAGCAAGGTTTGTTCTTTCATTATATTACGCTTTTTTTTTTAATAAGCATATTAATTGTTTGAACCATAAGCAGTAATTAGATGTAATAAATCTGATTACGATCAACTGGAGAATTACTTTCAAATTTTGATTTAAAAAGAAAAAGAAAATTACACCATAATAAGTAAGAGAGGCAAAACTCGTCGAACTGATTTTAAAAAAAAAATATTTTGAGAAAATTCCAAAAGCCCCGCCCCAAGTCTTATTATTTTCACATATAAAAATTAGCTGCGCTTTTGCAGTCATTTTTTTTTTGCAATTATAATAATATATCTCAAACAAATGCATTCGATTTGGAACACCGCAATTACTGTACTTTTCCTATTCGTTACTGCTGAAAGATCTGATGTAAGTTAGTAGGTTCATAACTTCAAATTATCTAATTAATAACTTTAAATTATTTCCAAATTTCAATCTAAAAAGAAGCTATAGTTTCTTTGGTATTTCAAATTATTAGACTTACAAATCTGCTGGGGTTTCAATCCATTTACTTCGTAACATTTTGAAAACTTTAAAAGAATTCTAATGATTTCGTCGTTTTCAATTTCTAGAAAAAAGTTACTAGTAGAAAGTATACTCCAAAGCCTTAAAGTGATTTTGATAAAAGTTTGAATTATTTAATACTGTCATACTTTACAGGCAGCACTGAAAAATCGAACCGGCGAAGGTCATTTTTACTGGGGACAACCGTTTGGGATACCGCAATGGCCAAGACAAGGCTGGGTACAACCACAAAACTGGATGCAGCCTCAAGGTGGAATTTCTTCACAGGGATGGGCATTACCCCCAGGTTGGGTACCATCATCAGCTCAGCCAACTCCATCACCATTTTTGTGGAATCTTTTTGACGACAGTAAGTGCAAATTTTCAAACTCGCCAAATTTAAATTAATCACAAGTTCTGCTCATTATTTATAACTGTAACAATGCAAAATGGGAAATGAGTGAAACCATCTCTATAATCTTCGTTTCAATTATAAATAAAATTTAGGAAATGTTTGTACATTGGATGCGTCAATATTAGTTGTTTTGGACAATGACCGACCAACTGCACCAGCAGGTCTGGATATTAATGGACAGTCACCATCTTCCTATTACGGTGGTGACTTGTCCTCAAATGCAGTGCGGATGGCATGTTCCAACATAGCGACAACGTCCGCTCAAGCATGCACAGCTTGCTGTAAAATGGCATGTAAACACTACACCATAAGTGTGGTAAGCTCCCACTCATTTTTTAATACCAATGAAATGGAACATGATGGGAAATGAAAATTTATCGAAAATTAAGAAAGTCGATGGGCTGTGCAACTGGAAACTAAATAATCGAAAAAAAATGTTTATGGATTGTCTGTTTCAGGGAGATGTTTATGGATTCCTCATAAATTCGACAAGACTCACCGCCGGTCAATTCCCAGATATTACGCTACCGGCATTTCAGGGAATGGTTAGTTTTTCCAAATACATTAATTAAAACATTATAATCCGCTAAAATTTCTAAGAGAGAATGTTTCAGCAGCACCAAGGATCGATACCGCCACAAACCTTACCACCACTGCCACCAGTTTCTTGTGTGTGTTGTGGACCACGACGTTATTTCACCAGTTGGCCTTCTTCGGCACCTAATCCACCACCACAACAAATGTGATCGAGGGCACTATTGAATGGTCAAAGTTCCATAAGTGATCATTAAAATTTTTACTTCATATATTTAATCACCAACATTATCCATGCTCTGTCTTTTCGTTAAACAGAAACTTCGAGTTTTTTTATCATTAACTTCATTTATGACTGAAAATACGACTAATTCACAAAATATGATTATCTCAATCAGAAAAATTCGAGGAGCTTCTTGGACGTTATGATTTGTGGAATTCTAAACCATTTTTTAAACCAGATTAAATATGATTACTACCGATTTTTTGTAAGAGTTGGTTACATAGCTCTTTCTGACATATGCAATGCTGATAAAGGAGTGCACACTTCTTTACAACCTTTGAAAGTTCTTGGCTCATATTCAACTCATCGTTTTCCTAGAAATTTCTGATACAACCTTGACAACATAGGGTAAAAACAAGATTGAGCGCACAAATTTTTCTTCAGACTAATGTATACTCTCGAAGCAACAGAAATATAAATTTAATGGAGCGCAGAAATATATTAAATAAAACTTTGCATGCGGATCACTTATATATTATTTCATGCAGAATACCTCAATTTGGTACAGTAATCAAATCGATCAATTTTTTACATCAGCCAGTGTTGTTACAACATACTGTATTTCACCGCCGCCAAGACATTCGCTATCGTTATAAAAAACACAAATCTGAAATTGACCAATTTGCATACCAAAACAACTCCACAATCCTTTCCGTTATAAAATTAAAAATGAAACCTGGCCAGGCGCAGCTGCTCGAATTGGATTATAGGGCTTAACTTTTAAAAGTCCCTTTTCTAGCCGAGTAATTTCACAAAGAAGTGCGGGATGTGTCCTTTGGCAACGAAATTCTGTTTTTATAGTGCCTAGAAAGACAAATTTCAACATACTTATAGAGCAGTCAATAAATAAGATACTGTAAAAATGTGGGAAAAAGTAAGAAACGAACCTGTATCACCCAAAGGACATTCAGATATCCAGAGGGGTTCTTCAACAACAAATTCACGAGCAAATAAAGCTGGATGATGAGATCCCTGACACTAAAATATCCGGAAATTTTAAAAACAATTTGATAAAATACCCTTATAGGAACAAAGATGATTCAAAACTTCATAATTCAGCTCACTGTCACAAAAAGTCGTTATACAGAATCATTACTGGATACTTTCCCTGCATCAAAGTTCCTCATTAAAAGTAAGAAAGTTTTTGATGCAATCTTTACAAATTCTATAACAAAATACGCTAGAAAAAAGACAAACCACCCAAAGAGTTTGAGTTTTACCATCAAGACCAACAGCAAACAAACCAACTGCACTTTGACAATGATCAGGTACCATTGTAATGCGTTTACCAATTGTATAGTGATGTATACCTTTGTGCTCAAAAACAACTTTACCAGTATCGATGTCTTTCGCTGGACCAATTACAGGTTCAATATACTGTAAAACTCCTATATTTATTGTTTATACATACAGATCGGTATAACCTCTAATAAAACTTTTCCTTTTTTTTTCAAACTATTTACAAAAAATCTCTGATGAGACTTACTGAATTTCATCATTTTGTCTCACCTGATTAATAAATGTGTCGAAATGTTTTCTTTTTCCAATAAAACAAAGTCCCATACTCTAGAAAATTTATATCAATTACAAGACAGTCATTTTCCCTTAACGTTAAGATAAATACAATTCTGTACCTCACCTCGTCACCAGAAACTTACTGGTAATAGAAAAACGGAGGAAAACAATAAAGGCAAAAGGAAACTCACCTCTGGCTTTTCCGCAATTTCAGCCATCCCAACATCAACCGCAATTTGGCGTACTTGTTGCTTTGTTAACGAACCTATTGGAAACATTGATCTCCTCAACTGCGATTGAGTTAAAGTTGACAGGAAAAATGTTTGGTCTTTGATAGGATCCACAGCAGCAAGCAATCGAATCACTGACACAATAGAGAAAAATTATGATATGAAAACTCATATATTTCTCATCTAAACTAAAATAAAAGTCGGGAAATTACAACACTAGTCATATAACACTGGGAATGAAAGCTATAAAGTCATGATTTCTACTTCCCTGGACATCAACTCAAACCACCGCAGTACGTAATTATATAAAGCATTTACTAAATTTATTCACTTACATCCAGTCTCCAAACGCTTCTCCAAAAAATCACCAAAACTTGTCCTTGCAAAATGACCTGTTGCAACAGCATCAGCTTGAAGCTCATCAAATGCATATTTATGAAATCGATCGAATTTTATCGTTTTATTGCAAAGAACATCAGATACAACCGTTCTTCCTTTACGATAATTATCCAGTAAATATCTAGACGGAATAACAGTCCTTAGTTTGCATCTCTTCAAAATACATTAAAAAGCTACTGAAAAAAGAGAAGCAGGGAGTGAATTTAATTAAATCCATCTTATCCTTGTAAACCTTAAAATAGCATATGTTTTAGCTAAGTTTAAACTTACGTAAAAATTTCGTTCCAATATCTGTCTACAAAATTGGCCACATAAAAAGGTATTTGTAAATGGTTGCACACTTTTTCCGCATCTTTCTCGTCCACAGATTGCGGACATTTGCTTGAATCCTCCTCAACACGATCCCAATTCACCTTAAGAGAATTGCTTAACGCTTAACCAATGCAACATTTCTCTCTAAAATACTGAAATATATTTTATAAACATACTAGGAAATTTCTCAACTGTCCCCGAGTGTGATAGCTAAGTGTATAGATACGACCATACCATATGGACGCCAATTACATCAAATCCGCGCTTTTTCAACAAATATGCAGAAACCGCACTGTCGACACCACCAGAAATTGCACATACCACTTTCCGGATTTGTTTCATTGTTACCAAACTTATTGTTAAAGTTTCATTTGAAGAAACTAGTCTGAAGGAATCGAAAAATAACGACACCAACATCGAATACACAATAGAAAAAAAAGGAAGGCCACGAGAACAATAATGATAAAACAGGATTAATGAGAACGCACAGCAGACAATACTAACAAGTCGTTCACCAGCGATATCCGAAGATGAAGCAAAACAATTGTAATGACACTAGTGACACTAGTAATAACATAATAACACTAGTAAGTTGCGACACCTCTTTCAGGATAATGACATATAGATCACTACCTCATAAAAACATTACAATCAATGGCTGAACAGTATTATAGATAACCAACCCTTTTAATTATGAAGAATTACGACTACTTCCCTTAACAACCCAAACAACACTATCCTTTCCACATCTCAGAACTTCATTCACAGACGTTCTATAATATCTAAGAAACATAACGTAGCATGATAGTAAGTAAAACTGACTACGATGATTGCACTTCAAAACAAAGAACAAATTTTACATTCAATTTTTTATTCAGCATAAAAACAGCTTATTCGACAACCAATCAATATTAAATATACAAATTTAATATAAGACACCTATTCGTTAGTTATACAATACCTGACTAATAATCATTTCGCTTGTTCCAAACGTCGTTTTTCTGTATCGTCCTTGACTGCTCCATCCGGTTTTTTGTCTTCGTTTGTGAGACCAAGCTGCATAAATTATGTAAAACATTTTTTCCATTGGGAAATAATTTTTAAATATCATCTCTAAATGCATAAACCACTGAGTGAGAAGTAATGCAGCACTTACCTTTTTTAGTTCTTGTGAAAGTCGCATATCTTCCTTTGCTTTTAATTGCTTCATTTTCTCTAATCTTTCAAGCCTTTCTTTTTCATCTTCATCCTATAAAGAATGAATACTTCACCAAGCTGAGCAATTAAAAGGTAAATTTCAAAGAAAAGAGAAAATTTATTAAAGAATGGAATGCAACTTACCATTAAACCATCTTCCAGACGAACATGTAATTCAGTCTTGAGCTGCTGCTCTCGCTTTTTTTTCAAACTTTCAAACGATGGTAGTTTCGGTTCTTTGTAGAAACCCAACATTGCATCGCGAAGTTCATCTATATCTTTCCTCCTCACAATCTAAAAGTAGAAAACTAGGAATACTAAAAACTTATACACATTACAAACTAAACTTCTCCTCAAATTGGTTTTTATATCGCAAATGGATTAGAAACGACTGTGAATGCAATTTTATTGCAATTGCTCACTTCGCAGACACTTCAACTTATAGTAGAATCGTAACATCACAGCGAAATCTCATTTACATATAATATTACTTCCATAGTAACAACGAAAAATACTGCGTTGATAATTCAATTGTTTAAACTAAAACTAACACTAAAATGAAAATGCAATCACGATGCATAAAAATTAATTTGAAAAAATGAAACTGAAAAAAAAATCATACATATTGTTTTCCTTCTGCTCGAATGGCCTAAAATATTGCCAAATTCTGTTAAAAGTTTCTTCGCCAATCCTCTGCATGGCCTATAAATACCATACAGAATCAAATATTAATCCATTTGAGTACAAAACACAGTGTATGAACAGAAATAGCACAGTACCGGATGCTTTTCTAAGCTTTCTAGGATCTGAGGAAGTAAGATATCTTTTTGTTCTTCGCTTAATTTTAATACGAAATCTTTGTCGCATCGTGCTCGCAGGATCTGCAAAATGATACGAATTAACTGCCAAAATACAGACAGGAGCAAATATAAGAAGAGTAAAATCATCCTTTTTATGCGATTCAAGTTAGCCAAATCACTGATACTTTTCATCAAAACAGTAAGTGCTATATGGCAACCAAAATGAACAAAGGTAACGCCATATATCCTAGTTACTCTCCACTCTCGGTTCTATCCATCAAAAATTGCCTCAATAGCTTCGCGAAACATTAATTTCCCTTTTGGCATTTTGTCCAGTGGAAGCTCATAAAATCCGAATTCCCATATTTGATCATTCCTACGAACCCATTCTGTATCTTTTGATCGCAATTCTCTGCAAAAAGATATGACATAACAGAGAGTGTAGAAGTGTAGAAGCATTTAATTTTTTTTGAGAACATCTCTGTAATATTTTTAATAAGAAAAAAAAGCTACTTGGTCGGTGTCCAACGGTTTTTCGGTTCGGAAGAAGTTACTGTGATTTTATTCATATTGTCTATTAAAATATCGTTTCGTTTTTTTATTTCCTACAAGAAAAAAATCATAGCACAAAGTAATAGGACACAACAGAATAAAATCAAAGCTTGTCGGAAATTGCTTTTAATAATTTTTACTACAAATGCTGCGTCAAACAAGTAGCAGTCTACAAATATGGGGATTTTTTTAAAAGCCTTTAATGCAAGACAAAATGCTTTAATTTGTGGCACAAGTTTATACCTGTGTAATTCTTTCATCAGCTTGGATTTTTTGAAAATTCTTTTGTTCCGTTGGATATCGCGGTGCACGATGGATAGTCTATAAATCAAGCACTCTTTTGAATCAGCTTAATATGCCAAAGCAAATTAAGCCAAATTTCTTACGTCTTGATCATACAACTTCCCATTCTCAAAAAAAAAGTACTCCCCATTCTCAAAAATCTCATAAGCTTTAGTAATTCCAAAGATGAAAACACATTTAATACGAGAAAACAGCTCAACATTGCCATGTATAAAAAAAATATTAGAGGAAGGAAGAATTACCGCAAGAAAAACTACATGTCGGAGAAGTTGCCATACACAAAAGATCACAATAGGTAAGGAAAAGTTACCACATCAGCGGAATAGTAAGAAAATAATGCTTAGACTATTCCCACAAGCAAAATTCAAATACTCTGTACTGAAGTTAATGATGCTTTCAAAATAATTTGAACAAAATGATCCACACATGGCCGAAATGACATTCAAGCATGAGCTAAAGCTAAATCAACTGCATTCCATTGCTTTCCGTTTCCCATGCTTTCCGATTTTCCGACATGCAATATTATAAACAATTACCCAAATAATTTAATAATATTATTAATCTACATGATGGAAACGAACGTTGGTTTTTTCCATATCTTCAGCATATTTAATTGCTTTTTGCTGATATTTCCGATTTTTCACCGTACGTAAAACTGACTTCCAAATCTTCTTCATTTCATAAGAAAATACCACCGCATTCACTAAATCACGGTCACGTGACCAACTTCGATCAGTTGGGAAATCAAAGGTACAGTAAATACCAATCTACCACAAGATAGTGAAAATGCCACCTGCAAAAAAGTTTTGAAGTAGGAAACATCTTGCCAATAGTAAAAGGGTGCCACAGCTTCTTAGAACTCATTTATTCGAACATAATTACTCCAAAAAAGAGATAATTTAGAGTTCACAAAAAGCCATTCGGCTTAACACAAGAATCAATCCTTAACTTTGAATAGTCAGTACTGTTTGATCAAAGGCAATGTAGCCTCAAATAATGGACCTCACTTCCATAGACGCCACTACATCAAATACCATTACATCAAACTTCCATAAATGCCATCAAAGCTATCAAGTTTGCTTGATATCCTTCCCCACAGCTATCAAGCAAAATGGGTAAAGATGAAGATAAGCCCATAGAAATATTGCCAAACATTATTTGAATGTGATTCTTAACGAATCATAAAATGAAAATAAACTATAATAAAAGGATTTTCAAATTAATGGAATTTTAAAGTGTTTAAATTAGAGATTATGAGGAAAGTATAGCATACGATTATTAGAAGGTAAAAGATAGCGAAATGTCATGCATTTGAAGGAGTCAGAACTGTATGAATTCATAAGAAGCGTTGTAATAGAAGAGATATTAGGGATGGATAAGAAATGTGGCAGATGATGTGACGGTGGACTGAAAAACAGTAGGAAATAATGGTGATTATTTACATCAGTGACACATATTATATTCTTAGATATGATGGCATATACTTTCAGAATTCCATTCCACTTTCAACGAATTATTTTAAATTACTAATGAAGCACTCGGGACATTTCTGTTCCAACCAAATCTGTAATCGGAAATGTAATATCTTCCCCTCCCTCACCTGTTACTAATTATCGACGAAATAGTACGCAGTGAATAGAGATCCAACTACTAGGCGAGACGGCGGTACGATGGAATTTGGTGGTAGGCGGAGCTTTAGTTAGCGAAGATTCCTATTGATCGCGGCCCATAACAAGCGTTCCGGCGGTCCGTGGCCCTGTTGCTTGTCTGCACTTTGCACGCAAACAGCTCTCAGTTTGGGGGCGTGGCGCGTGGGTTGATTGCTTGAAATTACTTTCTGTATGTAAAAAATGTCTTTTCATTCGTATCGGTGAAGATGATAAAATTTAAAAGGGTACTTTCTTTTATAGTAAAAGGGTAGAGTAATGCCGGGAGGGAGTAAAAATTTGCGTCCAACGCTACGACGACGTTCAGCTACCGCTGCATTGGAAGATGTTGATGTGCCATCAGAAGATGTTGATGTGGGAGGCGGAATAGGTGATAACGAGGTTCATGAGCTGGTCGATGTTGAGGGTGATGCAGCGCCTAACTTCTCTCAGGGAACAACACCAACAACGAGTAAAATCAAACTTTGTAAAAGGCAAGTAATATCTACTAATTAGTTCCAGCAAGTAATATCTACTAATTAGTTCCACTTATTACGATTTTTTTTTCTGGATTTCAAAAGTTATTCATTACGAGAATGTTCAAATTTAGAGAGATTGACGAAGATGAGGATGAAACTCAACGAGTAATGAAAATCCGTCGTATCACGACTCCAGCATATGCCATTCGGCGAATCGATCGGCGTATTTGGCCAAACGAGGTACCCCGAAAAAATTATAATTGCGGGAAGACGACTGCATATAGCGTAAGAAAGGAGCAAGAATTGGCACCCAATCCAAATAATCCTCATTTCTGTTTTACGGGTCATCAGCGTCTATATCCATATCGGTTTTATCTCGACCTTATCCGTAAGTCGATTGACTAATTGGTTTTACTGGCAATACTTTGAATTTTTAAAGAATAAAAGTGATTGCTTTTTTTTTTGCTTTATTTTTCCAAGTAACCAAAAAACAAGGACTAGTCGGTGAAAAATTGTACTCTACTTATCTGCTATTTTATATTATCTTCAGGAAGAGCGAAAAGAGACCCGTCAATCATCAGTTTGGATATGCCAAAGTTAAGACCTGTAGGAGGAACGATAATTGTCTACGACTGTCATGGGTTAGAATTTTGCGACATTTGAGATGTTGCACTTAATCCAAGCATTAGTTTGAAGTGACATACGCTTCTTGCAAAGTGGCATAGAATTACGCTTGATTCATTTAAAACATGTGATTTTTAAAATAAGCACATTTTAGAATTGACCAAAATCGTGCCCTGCATAATGATGGCTATCGCTGGGGTCGCTCAAAGGGTGTGAAATTGATTCAAAGTGTTGGCAATAGACTTGTACGCACATACCATTTCCTTTATGATCCGAATAATCCAGCTGGAGATCCGAGTTTCAAGTATGCTCATTCATTCAAGAACTTATTTATTCATCTGTTTATTTACCATCATTTCATTCATTTGTCTGGTTGTTTGTTTTTTTTTTTTCACTTATTTGCAGATGCGTTTCTCGATACTATCAGCTTATTCATTTACTGATAGTAAAAGATATGTTGATTATAGAAAATTTAATGGGATACCTGAATTTATGAAGTTTCTCAGTTTTGAAGAAATAACACTGACTTCAGGAAGTATCGTTTTTCTCTGAAAGGCGAAAATTATGGTATAATGGTCATGCATTATATTGGTGACGAAAAACATGCGGCCGAAGTTTCAGCCAGAGTAAGGATTATTCTTTAAACTAACAGATATGCAATAAGAAATACAAACAGGCTTCTACAAGTGTTTGTTATTTATACACATAATTGCTGAATGCATGGCAATAAAGCAGCATTTTTCTTAGAAAAATTGAATTCTTCCATAATTGATCATATGTAAATTTGGGGGTTTGATTTGAGTGGAATCAATTGCTGTTTTTTTCTGTGCACTGTTAGAAAATATTTGGCTAAGGTTATCAGTAACTTTGATTTTTTTTTAAGTGCATGCGAAACAATGATCCAATGGCTATGTTAGCATACAGTGAAGCACAACAAGGAGTTGAAGATTTGCATTCGTTACATTTGTTACCGTTACCTATGTTGAATGAACACTCATCTGAAGAAGAGCGAAACAAATTTCGTCAGACCCTATTGTCTAATATTCAGAGCCTTCAAAGGCAGTTACTGGTACGTGAATTTTTTAGTCTTTTAATGAAGCTTATTAATGGTCATATTATTCCTTATGAATATTTGTGAATCAAATTTGATCCATTTACTTATTTACTGTTATTATTTTCACATCAATTCTATTTTTCAATTTACTCAATGTGGATGTTAATAACAGGTTTCATATCGTCCATATTGCAGTATGAAAATGAGGAAACGTTTGTGGAAAGAGTTGAATTCGATGACTGTGGGGTGAGTGTAGTTTATTTGTTTTGTTATCCGTTGGTGGAGCAGCTAATTGCTGTGGCAGGTTATTTACAACAAGGTACTCCGTTTCGTACCGTTCAGCTTTTCTACCATACCGAGCCAGTTACTGTCGATTATCACCTTTCAACGCTTGCGTTCATGCATCCATTTTTTGAAGGTCAGGTTTGTGATATTTATTGTCATTTATTTGCTTATATTTGTATATGTATATATACATATTTTAAGTTTGTAAAAAGTGATTGGATTCTGTTATAGGTGATCAAGTATTACCTATAGCTTTCATGGTCAGCTCGACTACTTCACCGGATCGTTGTGATGATCATGATAGTTTTTTGTCAACATTATACGATAGATTTAATGAGCTTCTTAATGGACGTTTTGTGATTATCACAGGCCAAAGTCTTTGCTTCACGCCTGATGCTTTTCCAGTTCGTCTTTTTCTTTCTGTCTGATTTTGCATAATTCACTTGCTAAATGTTTACTGTGTTGTTTTTTTTAAATTTCCTGCTATTTACTTTTTTTTTTAGGTTCGTTTGGTACATATCAGAGAGTTTCAAAGGCATTTTTTGTGTTTTGATAAAATTGATAAGGTTGTCAATGATAAGGTTTCAGATTGCTGAACACATCCGATGCTGGGATGATTTCAAAAGAGTCAAACTCAGCTATATTGAAACTCTTTTTGGAGGAGCTAATCTGAATGAATATGCCAGTGATATGAATATTTTGATGAGCTGTACCTATGAGAAACTTTTTGATGAGGTAAGTGTGAAAGCGGAGTTAATTTTGCTTTAATTCTTCGGTTAAAGATGCTGGCTGGTTTTTCGGTTAAAATGAATGAAATGTAAAGAAATGGGATGGACCTTAATTGATTTAAATTGTACATAAACTCTTCATATATTATAGATGTGGGGAAAAATAAGTGCATGCAAACGTTATACTGAACGTCCGGATGTATACAGTTATTTTGATAATGTTTGGAGTGATTTTAAATTTACGAGTTCCATTTGGCATTTGAAGAACTGCGGTGTTCCAGATGCTGATAAGGGTATAACTTGGCGACCGTGTAAAGGTTTAAGTAAGGTAATTAGTGTATTCCACTTGCAGCAAAAAGTCTGGATTGTACGTGTCTAGACTGTACATGTCTAGACTGTAGTAAGCATAAGTTAAAGGAATTTTTTTGCTTTTTCAAAAGATAATAGCAGAAGATATTTGGGTTCGTTTTATATTTTTAATATGCAGTTCTTTCTTTCCAGCTGGTTTCACAGCTCTGCGATAGTAACGCTCTGCTTGATACTATTATTATATCGCTGTTTTTGTTGTCAAATGCATATCGAAGGTTATTTATTGCTGGGTTACACCAGTCAGGTGCATGGCGATTAAAAAAAATGTTATAGAGAGCGTTTCCAGCAGAGTCATTTGAAGGTATTATACTTGTTGAATAAATTTCAGACTTTAATTTCAATATAGATAGAAGATTTGTTATGTCATTTCAAATGAGAGTCAATTACTTTGTTCTGGATCCATTACTCATTGTTTTTCCGTATTTTGTTATTGCAGTTCAATCCTTTGTCAAGTTTCTTTTTCTTCTTTTCAGTTACCCAAATTGCCCTACGCACCAGCCATGGAAAATATTGTGATGACCGCATTCAGTATGTGTCCAAATCGCTCTTACAAACGGTTATCGCATGATGGAGTAAATGATAATTCAACATTGTCAACCTGCCTTGATAATGAGTATCAAACTCATCCTAGTTCTCTAGTTAGCCAAATTGATTTACCTTCTACAAGGTAAGCAGATTTAATTGTTGTTAATAGATTGGTATGTTTTGGCTATCTCGTAATGTCAAAATACTGTGAAAGTCTTTAATCTATGTATAATAGTGTTCTAAATTTCCCTAAATATAGCGTTACCTCAAGTAAATTGAAACTATTTTCACAGGAACTACTTTTATTTGCTGCTTTTAGATGCAGTTTAGTTAACTGTGATTTTTTATAATCAGCACTGTTTTGCAGTACTTTGTTCTGGGAAGGGCATCCTGGATCAAATTTTGAGTTTATTATCGATGCCGATGATTCGCGCTTGCCATATTCTAGAAAGTGAGGATTATTTCTCTTTCCTCCATAATAACCCATTTGATTTTCTAAAATGTTGGTTTAAAAACTTTTTTTGTAGAGTTCCAGCAAACTTTTTCAGCGCTTATGTACGTCTCGTTAGTCCAATGACTTTTGCGGTTCGAGCAAGAGATGGTTCACCGCATGTCGTAGAGGCGACACATCGTGATGATCTCGATTCATTACAGTGGTACTGTAGTTGCGGACTAAGGCAACGATGCAGTCATATCGCTAGTGTTATGTTAGTTCTTTAATCCTTATTTTATCATTAATCTATTTCAGGAACTGATTGAAATAAATATTTAGACGTTAAAAATGTGAGTGTCGTTCGAAAACTAATATTTTCTGTAACTAACGTATGGTTGCCTTAATACCAAATTGTTTTAAAAGTCGGGGTAGCAATGCTATAATCAAGTAACAATGAATTTCTGTGTTCTGGTTGCGATTGATCAAATTATATATAAGAAATTCTGTCCTTCAATGTTTCAATTTTATATTTAAATCTTTTTTTTTTAGCCAGAAGATCAACGATTGAAGAACGCACTTGTAATATGTTGATATTTTGTTTATCGGAAATACTGTCTTTTTGTTTGTTATGAGGTTCGAAGTTATTTTATGTTGGAATCCATTTCACTGGTAATTTTGAAATTTTTAATTTTAACGACGGTTTTTGTTTCCATATTGCTTTAAATCGTTGTTTTGGAATTGAATCGAGTTACTGTGGGATTGTCATTCACCATCAACAATTCTGGTTTTAGTAAATAAAATGCTTTTGCCGTTTTCGCTCCACTGTGTTTTGAAATTAAAAAAATCCGTCGGATTATTTTGAACCTTATGCTTCACCCACTAATTAGTTAATCCAGAAATACACTTCATAAAACAACAGGGAAACTGAGCAATGATTAATAACCAGTAATAAATCAGTTACTTCAAATGAGAACAATACAAATTTTCTATTTTGAACGCAGTTTGTTGACTTCAAGTTGCATGTGCACAAAGGTAAATTTAAGAAAAAAACGGTGCGTCGGTCTGAGTTGCTGTGTATGTCTTTATAATTCTTGAAAATTGTTGGGATTACATGTATGATCATTATGCGTAGAAATTCCCTCTTCGATGCTGTCAGAGAAATTAATTTTTCTATGGTTAGTCATGTTATCCTTTTGTTCCAATTTTCATGCAAATTAATGATTTTCCTATTTTTTGTATTTCATCGACATTGAAATGATATCCATAATTTGTCTTATTGTTCACTACTGAGATCATTTACATTTCACTAATGGAAAAAACGAAACTAAAATCCAACTAAAGACCTAGAAATTAATGAGACGCCATTTGTTTGAACTTAATGTCATTTCGACTTCCAATCTTGATCGGAAAACTAGATTTCCGGTATTTCTGTTATCGATTTTCCCATTTAAAGCTGGAATTCGGTTATGCCTAAAATATGCTTGAAACGCACAATCACAATCAAACTTCAGTAAGGCCTTCTAGTTCTACGGTAAGGGCTCATTATACTTTGTGAACTTTGCCCTGTTCAATAGATAGATATTCGAGAGAATGCCCGTGTTATTTTCTCATTGTTATGGGATTTTGATTTTTTTTTTATTTAATCAGAACATGAAATGAAAACATAAGGATATTAATGATTACATACATCACTGTTCCTTCGTAATGTACCGAATCAGGCAGGAAATGAGCTAGTTTAAAAAAAAAAAGAGGTTAAGAAATACGAAATGTAAAATTTAAACTTTTTACTAATGTACTTT
>NW_018108221.1:0-4428 GCF_000183805.2 Loa loa | reverse complement strand
ACCTGTTCCGTCGCTATTTATCAAAATGTCTAATAATGTCGCTGATGGAAGAGCAAAGTAGAAACCATTTTGGGGTAAAAATGTAACAAGTTTTTGCAGTTTTTAAAAAGTTGCTTCCCAGCGCTAAAAGAATTTTTTCCAGGTGTATCGCATTGTCGAGGACTTATATGAAAAAACATGTGCTAGTGTACCTGTTACAGTAAATGAAAAACAGTTTCAAGACACATACCTTACGACTATTGAAGAAGCCATGCAAACCCTCCGATTAAATAAATCAGACCCACGGCAGGCCTGGACTTCATTCAAACTTGTAATTTCTCATTTTTTCATGGCTCTTGCCAAATGAATATAATGAAATAGTTATAATGATAACTGATTACCGAAAACTATGGGTTCAATAATTGTTTAACTTTTTATATATATAAAAAGGGGGTATTTCTGTTATCGATTTTCCCATTTAAAGCTGGAATTCGGTTATGCCTAAAATATGCTTGAAACGCACAATCACAATCAAACTTCAGTAAGGCCTTCTAGTTCTACGGTAAGGGCTCATTATACTTTGTGAACTTTGCCCTGTTCAATAGATAGATATTCGAGAGAATGCCCGTGTTATTTTCTCATTGTTATGGGATTTTGATTTTTTTTTTTATTTAATCAGAACATGAAATGAAAACATAAGGATATTAATGATTACATACATCACTGTTCCTTCGTAATGTACCGAATCAGGCAGGAAATGAGCTAGTTTAAAAAAAAAAAGAGGTTAAGAAATCGAAATGAAATTTAAACTTTTTCAATGACTTTCCACACAAATTGATTAATGTAGGGAATTGCCCAATATAGTTTGATCGAAGTGACGAAATATGATCAATTCGAATTCTAAAAAATTCTTTTTCTCTCCATTTTATTTAGCAGGATGGAATTGTTATATTTTTTCTTGAATTAGAAAATGTGTAATATTGGATATTCATTTGTTAATCAATTGGAAATGATAGTGTTTGCTTGCAATTACGATTGTAGCGATTGTAGCATTTGTAGCCATCGTCATGTGTTTTTTTTTCCGAACTGAAAAAGTTTGTAAATTTCAAATAAGATATTCAAAGTTAAAATCTAAGTTTTTTAATTTTTATCAGTCACTAAATCTATTAAACCAACTGTTTCCTAGAAAATGGCAATTAATTTAAATAGAAAATAATGAAACCGAACCAAACCAAATTGTTTCCTAGAAAATGGCAATTAATTTAAATAGAAAATAATTTTAAAAGTGTTGCATCATCAAATTTGAGTACTCATTTAGTCATCAACATATCTGACCTATAAATACAAATATTAGGAAACATAATGTGTTCCGTTTCAGATTGGTGGCAAATTTCATGCTGCAATTCAACAGGTACAACTACTAATAAACCTTTTTTTAGCATTATACACAAGTTAATGAATTTAATTAAATTAGCTCATTTGCTTTTAAAATTAATGAAAAAATAAGCAAACAAAATAATAGAGATTTATTTACTGCAGCTATTGTTATTTCAGCCGAAAACTTGCAACTTTTGAATACAATCGATGAATTTCAATCCAACGTTATGCACATAATTGTTAAACTCCATGATAAGATTACAACAATTCGTGACAAGTTCAGTCATACTGTAACAATTAAATTCTTCCAATATAAAATATTAAATTCATCATAGACATCGATTCATTAACTATTATTTTGAATTCGCATTGCTTACGATTTGATACATATTGTAAACAATGAAAATTTTATTTGTAACTTTTTTTTAAAAAAATAAGAGTCGAAATAACGAAATTTATTGAAGCTTGAAGATTTAAAGAACAAATCCAATGAAGGAAAATTTGAAAGTGCTTTAATAATTATTGACCTGAGAAGGTACTATATCATTCATATTTATGAAATGGAATCTATAAAACAAAGATGAAAAGCTTAGATGCAGGAAGGCAGTTCGACAGGTCAAATTCGATATTATTGGTTTTCTTTTTTCAAGGTGGAAAGACATAGTGGCCCATATAGCTTAAAAGGCTTCCATGTTTGACCACTGATTTTATGTTCCATTTTTGTCCTCCAGTTTTAATTTCACTTGCATACTCTATTTTATCCTCCCCTGTTTGAATATCATTTATAGCTTTTCTTTAATGTTCTATGTCTAGCTGCTGTTACAGTATTTGTCCAGTAAAAGTTGCTTAATAGCCTTGCCGGTTCCGGTTCATAAGGCTTATTGCTAATCATTCATGTTGTGTCGTGTAAATTCTCAGGGATAACCAAAGTTAAAAGTTACAAAGAGACAGAAGTAATATTTTCTCAAGTATTTGCTAATTTTACTACATCATAAATAGTGAAATTAGTAAGAAATGTAATACCAGTCATTTAGGTCAATTTTGACACTCACATATCTCCTTCTAATTTGGGCTTTTACGATAACAGTAATCAGTAAACTTTGACCGAATGTTTTCTTCAGTTTTTTAATATGCAGGACATTTCTCTTTCTTACTTTTTCTTTTTGATAAACTTTATCTCCAATTTCTCAAAAATATTTGATTTTAAATTAAATCAGTTTGAATGAGCTCTGAAACTATCATACAAGCATAATCTGCTAATTTTCACATAAAAAAAAAAAAAACGAAACAAATTATGCTCAAAAATCCGAACTTGGATTTATTTCAATTTTACTTTCATCAGTTACTTTTCTTCCCCCCAACATATAATTCAAAACGATATATTCATAATTGTTGTCTCATATATCTTTCACTTTAATGGTCGAAATGACAAGTATTGGATTTTAATGCTAATGAATATTGATGAAAAGAACAGTAAGAGAAAAATGGTCAATTCTCAAATTTCGTATTTGCCCAATTTGTCGTTGAATCGCTTTTTTTTTTCCACTTTTAGAACGTTTTATGCCTGTCTATTGATAATCAAACAACAAAAACGTTCAACATTCTATAAGAATTTTCATTCTCTCCATGTTCAACAAAACAAGTTGACGATAATAAAAACACGAATTTGAAATTAATTATTGCGTAATTAACTGTTAATCGAATGAAAAGGGAACAAATAATAAAACATTTAATGGTATTGATCGAAAATGAATTTCAACAATGATCCCAAGTAATTAATTACCATATATAATGAATAACATTTGATTCATTAAACTGTTTAACTGTTATACTTCCAGAACCATTATATATATATGGATTTAACGAGGTGTAAAATTGTGGTATTGTGGCGAAATTAAGAATATTAAGTAATTATACAAGTCTGAAACCAATCATCGCAACATTTCCCTTAATAAATTCAGTTTCATTTTGACAATTTAACCTTTCATCAGGACAATGATAGTTCAAATGTGAAAGGGAAATAGATGAAATTATGTCAGCAAAAGAAAGGTGATGATGTGCACTCCTCGTTTAATTACCTTTAAATTTTAAAGGATAAACGTAACTAATTAGTGTGCAATCAATAATATTGTGATAAAACTGTACCCAAATAAGGAAACAGTCCTCCAATAAATTCCTCTTGCCTACGGTTCTGAAGTTTTTGATCTGATAGGTTAAACTGTTATTTGCAAATATTTCTCTAAATAATTCCTTGTTCTTCTAGGTAAAAGACAAATCAGTGATATTGGACCTTTTATTTTGAAAGGCAATGAATGGTGCATTGCCTTGAAATTATTTAAATTTTATGAATTGTGACTTTCAAAGAAAGAAAAAATGAATGCCAACATTTTTTTTCACGATGAATTCACTTTAATGAAATAATAACACAGTACCTGGCTCTAGCAATTCAGTTGCCTGAAGCTAAAATATTGATTGGAATCATATCATCTAATACAGGTGTCCTAATTTGGCACAAAATCAAAATTTCAGAAAGAAATTTCATTAGATAAGAAGTTTTATCAGATTACGAATTTTGCGGAAATCAATAGATATCATTTACAACTGATTAAATCTTATGAAATTTGGTCATTGTATGAGAATTATTTGTGCCTTTACATTTTCATATGGCTTATATTTTAAATTAAAATTCATTACTTTAAACTTGTGGTATATTTTCAGAAATCCATGAACAACACAATTCAAAGTATTTATGGTAAATGTTCATCTACATTCAATGTCTTTTCCAAACTTTTTCGCCTTTTCCTTTTTATTATTAATAGTATAATATTAATTAAAACATTTCTAAATTCGCTCAGCTAGAAACGAATGTTTTTTGACATCGAAAAATGCGAATAATTTATTGGAGAGTAAAATTAATGTTTGATTTGAATTTCGTTTCCTTTTTTTTCTTGCTTTTAGCAATATTTGAATAACTTCATATCAAAATTTTTAGTTTAGAAATGAATCTGAAGTAGAAATACACAGGGAATCTAGTTTTTTTTTTTCTCTCTCGGCTTGCTGTCTAATTAATTT
>NW_018108220.1:344150-373029 GCF_000183805.2 Loa loa | reverse complement strand
ATCTGCTATCGACTGCCCTAGACTTGTCGAGAGCTCAAGATGCTTCGAGATACCCACCCAGCTCGCTGT
This sequence comes from Loa loa, assembly GCF_000183805.2. Classification (NCBI taxonomy): domain Eukaryota; kingdom Metazoa; phylum Nematoda; class Chromadorea; order Rhabditida; family Onchocercidae; genus Loa; species Loa loa. The sequence continues at coordinate 372,960 of NW_018108220.1, read as the reverse complement.
TAGTGGATGATTTCAAACTTTCCACCTTTGCTTGTCATTTCTTATTTCACACTGATGAGTTCTGTCGTGGTGGGATCAAATTGATTTGTAAAAAGTTTATAACTCACAGGGAGATATCTTGAAAGTTTTCGATGAATGAACATTACTTGCATTTATGTTCAAAAGTCTTTTAAAACCATGAGATAAGAAACAATTTCTCAATAAATGATTAATAATTGTTTTTGTCAGTACTGTTCCACTTACTAAGGTTATCAATTTTAGCAAGCTTTTTACTGTAAGCAGAAATTCATGACGTCGTATTTCAGGGAAATGAATCATCTTTACCGATGGAAATGTGCAGCAACTGTAAGTTTGTCTTTTTTATCAACTTAAATCGTTTCTTCGTGTTCTTTGGAAGTTGTCCTCAAATTCCTTCAAGTATTTGTTTACTAGTATATATTTGCTGCAGTCACAAAGCTAATAGTTTATTTCTTCTGAATTGCAAAGTCGTTCGTCTTTTTTCATTAATTTAAAACAAAAAATAGCAGTTGAATTGAAATGTTGGTCTAACCTTTGTTCTATTCTGAACTAGTATTCTTTCCATCACTATGTTAGTATCTTAATCATTCATACCCCTTAAATGGTGTTGGCAAACAATTGTTGACTACCAAAATATTCATTCCCTTCTGTATCTTCAGCAGCGGGGCGCTAATTAAGAGGAGCCACTATTAAAACGGTGGGAGTCATACAAGACAGCTATCCTTGATATACTACTTGTGGCATACGATCATGCATAAATTACTAAAAAAGAAAAAAAAAGAAACTGTGGTACCAAACACACAAACCAACCAGGCTTTCCGTGATTCGTACCGTTTGATTTGAATTACCCAGCAGGCTAGATGCCACATCATATGCTTCAAACTCTCCATTGATAACTTCTTCCTTTCTTTAGTTTTTCCTGTTGCATCACCATGAATTGTATGGATTAGATTTAATAGGAGGGCAACATATGAATTTTTTTTTTAATGCTTTATATAACGCTTTTTTAATGCTTTATATTTATATATCTACTTCATTTATTTTTCACACTACGTAACCGTTTACTTTACTTACTTTTGAAATAATTCCATTAATTTTTGATTGCACAAGCCATTTTTTGCAAATTTTCTTAATTTTATTTGCAGTTGATGCATATGAGTTGCGGCGCCTAGCACGACGCTTCAAAAAATTGGATTTGGATGGCTCCGGAAGTTTGAGTGTTGACGAATTTATGTCATTGCCAGAATTGCAACAGAATCCATTGGTCCAAAGAGTTATTGATATATTCGACGAAGATGGTGATGGGGAAGTCGATTTCAGAGGTTTAATGTTTATTTTTTATGTGGAATTATTGAATTCGTATACTTTCAAGGTTTATTTACTTTTCATCGGTTTTTTTTTTTTTTTCGCTTTATAAAACGGGTTCAATAACAGTACGTTATTTTCAGAATTCATTCAGGGAATATCACAATTTAGTGTTAAAGGAGACAAAACAGTGAAGCTCAAATGTAAGTTTTGTTGTATTGCGTAATTTTAATTTCTGTGCTGTATGGAATAACAAGTACCAAAATCCAACAAAATCTCAATGCCTTTTAAGGTACCAATATTTCCGCGTATAATCATTCGAACTCAGCATATATCATGATAGTTTGTGCCTTTAGTTCCTTTGGGAAAGACCGACTGGCGGTCATATTCAAAATTTCCAGTTTGAGCTTTTCTTGGCTGCTGAAAAGGGATTAATAGAAAATAACGGATTCTCGTACTGTACTACAAAAGTTAAAGTTTTAGGAATACGGTTAAAGAGAACCATGTTTTGAGCCATTATACTCCTATAAAAATCAGATTAAAAACATTTTATTCATTGTACAAAAAATGCAAAAACGAAGTTGGTGTTAGGAAATTTTTTACAAATACCTGTAAATGAATGGTCTTACTGAAGCAAGATCGACTAGGATTGCTTTGATTTTTAAATGATAAATTGGAAGGAAGATAGTAATAAAAAGCCTAAAAGATGATTAGAACACTCTTTCAAATTTTCAAACTATTCTCAACATTGATATTTTTGAGCCATATTTATTTGTAGTTGCATTTCGTATATATGATATGGATCGGGATGGATATATCTCGAATGGAGAACTCTTTCAAGTAAGTCTTATTAGCAGTTAATTTAGCAAAGTTTTTCAAAATGTTGATTTTAAAATTTGGCACTTTAAACGCACCACATCCATGTTTGGTGAGTTTGCAATGAATTCTATCTCCTTGCTACTGTCTCCTTGAAACTCCAACTCCACCTCCTTATAATTGCCTTGTTTACCTTTTTTCTTTTTTTTTTATTGTTTTTTTTCCACTGGATTTCCAATGCTATTCAGTGTGTGTGCTGCTGATTGAAATGTGGAGTAGAACTTGGCATATGAAACTTTTCTTTCATATGTTTAGTCATTTTGTTCATTGTTTTCCTTCTGTTAAGAAAAAAGCGAGCTATGGGAAGAAATATCATTCGTAATTCCAAGATCTGATTATTGATCGATGTCAACAGGAAAAAAAAAGCATTATTATAAAGTTTTTATTATTCGCTCAAATAGTGAACCATTTAAAGTTTTAGGTTTTAAAAATGATGGTGGGAAACAATTTAAAAGATAACCAACTGCAGCAAATAGTTGATAAAACAATATTATTTCATGATAAAGATGGCGACGGTAAAATATCATTCGATGAGTTCTGCGATGTAATTTTCAATTTTCTAATTTATATGTTAATTCCTTATAATTTTCGTTTTTAATTCGTTACAGGTGATTGTTTTTAAAAATTTCCTGTCGTTCTATTGATATTTACCGACCATTTTGATTCAATCGATGACATCATTTCACGTCTTGTTTTATTGCATTTTAAAATGGAGTAAACGACTGTCAGTTCAGCTTAGAGCTTTAGTGATTATCTCTTGATGTCGAATGCTTAATGCTTAATGAAATATTACCTTTTTTGTTTATCAAGACGATTAAGGTATCTCAGATCTTCTTTATTGCAGTTTGTGAAGCTATTATAATGCCCTTGGACGGCTAGTGACGTCTTGCCATGTTTTCTGTCCCAGGATTATGAGCCAACCATCCTAGTGCTTGTACGCACCATCTTTTAGGTCCTCTGAATTCTAGAAATGTTCACCATTCATAAACTATCGAATTTGAGGGTGAATAATTGTTAATATGTTTTTAGGTTGTGGAACATACTGAAGTTCACAAGAAAATGGTACTGGAAAATATTTGATTCCTATACTGTCTTCAGTAGCAGCAGTGCTTCTATTTTGTTGTTGTCGAAAAGAAATAGATCTCTCAAATTTGGTAAACTGGACTTTCTTGTTTACTTCTTTTTTCTTGTTTGCCGTAGCCGATTTTATCTGTCGTGATTTATCCGTGAATGAAACGCTATTATGGATGTGCTGGGGAGTAATATGAGAGCAGCGATGGAGATGAAAAAATGGCTCTAGCTATCTTTCACCAGGAAAGGTTAAAGCCAAAGCATTATGAGTAATAGTTCGATATTTTCACATCATCTATGATTTATATGCTTTCATGCAGCATTTCGTGAATTAGGTCTTTTTCGCCTCAGATTTGTTGTTTATGTTGAAATTCTAACTTTTGTCCTTATTGCTATCATCGGTACATTTGTACAACGACTCTTATTTTGACGATACTTGGACTGATATGTAAAAGATTTTGTTCCATTGTAAATTCAGTGCCAATAAGTAAGAAAACGAAACATTTAAATGGAAATGCTTTTTTTAAGAGATCTCTCGAATTGTATAGGTAATGGATTCCGATTCCTAAATTTCATGCCAAAAAAAATATGGCCATGTTGCACAGATTTGATCCAATTTTTCTGCAGTGGAATGCTAAGATATCTTGTAAAAAGTTCCCGGGTTAGTTCAGTTTATTAGTAAGTTTCAGGAAGTTTGGTCCATACTGTTCAATTATTATATTGCAGAAGTTTATTATTTTGTGAAAAATATTTGGACTTCATTCTACGGGCCATCTGATCCTAAAAGGTGCCAAAATGCGATTTTTATTACTTTTCCTTTTTTCTTCATAGTAAATACTTTCATGACATTCACTGACTAACATATTTAATTCGTGATTGTTTAGTAGACCGTAGTAGTCTTTTATTTATTAGAGGATTCTTCTGTCTTGTTTGTGCATTTTGAGGAAACGTTTTTTTAGATTTTCTATTCGGTTATTTGCCACTGTGCATTGTATCATAAACAGTTATGATAGAATTCATCAAGCATTCGACAAAGTGAACCTTTGATTTCCATAAAGCTTGTTGAAAATTATTAAGTCGCAGTAGGTAAATGCTTCTTTTAAAAAATTAATTGTAGTCTAAAGAAAGTTGCTTCTGTACAATGGGAATATGCCTAAAATAATCTTGTCTTATCTTTTTGAAATGTATAAATTGCATAAGTTATATATAGTATAAAACATAAAGTTCAAATCTAATTTAAAATATGCTGGAAACTGAATGAAAGATGAGCGAAGTCAGTAGTACGATCTGCCGTGCATTTCTTTTCGAAATTGTTCCACATGAAGGATACAAAAATACTACTCAATTTAGTAAATGAAATGGTTTGCTTCAAAGAATCCATTATTAGCATATAGGGTGGGGTAAATAGCTTATCAGAATAGGACACTCACGTATGGAGCAGAAAAATAAAAGGATTATCATTTTTAAAGTAGAACAAGTAAATGTTCCCACGCACAGTGTTGAAAAAGAGAGAAGGGGAGTATCCCCTACGAATTGCTACTTGGCTTTCTGTTTTGCGTTGATAAGTGTGATTACGATCTTTTGGTTCTCAGTATGGTTCACTGGTAGAGCATTTCCTTGATGTGAAGGATCGGATTAGTCTGGCTGGAGATGCAGCTTAAAAGTAGGAATATAAAAGTCACAAAGCTATTTTAGTTGGCGGACAATAAAGTTGTAAAGAATTACATTTGATTAGAGAATCGAAAGGAATTGCCACGGAATTTCTCAAGGAATGGAAATTCCGAGTCAAAGTTGGTCTCCTATTTTAGACATTTAAATTTCTTTTAATGGTGCGTTATTGATCATAGATTTGTTTTCCGGCCGGTTAATCGCTATAGTTGCTAATGAAAACGTGTGTTTTACGATTATATGCTGTTTGTCATACAATACAACCAGTTCGGACAAAAGTTCGACACAACAGTGCTAAAAGTCAACAGGCAACTTCCTCAACAACTGTCGTAGAAAAGATCAGTGGGAGAAAGTTCTCAGTATGCGATAGTTTTGTGGAATTTATGGTACAGAAGCATCAGGAGGAGTTGCAACGATTGTCCATGCTTATTAGAGAAGAGACGACTCAACGGCACAACAGTTACCTGCGGGTGATTTCATTAAATTTTGAATTTAATAATTTTTTAACACCTCCAAACACCAATCAATGTTTATTCGCAGGTTGTTAACGAAATACACCTGCCAATCAGCCGTTGTAGAGCTCTGCATATTCTCTATCAAAAACTGACATGTACATCAAATGTACCTGAAATTTAGAATTATGTTATACAAAGAATGTTATTTCTTTGTATGGTTAGTACAATTCAAGTAATTTTTAAAACCTTCGGATTCTTCAGTATTTCCAAGCCTGTAGCTATAATTTTTTGCAGCGCTTTTTGTAATGAATTCATTGTTCTTCTTAGCTTGAATCGCTCTTACTTTTTAGGTGGGCAGGATAAAAGGCGATAAGACATGAACTCTTTTTTTTTTTCAGACTCTTCAGTATCGAAACAATATCGTTGTGGGTTTACGTCGGATCTTAGCACGTAATCACGGCCAGTATCTTGTACCCGTAGGTTCAACTGCTTCAGGACTTGCTAGTGGCGTATCAGATATCGATCTAGTTTATTTGTCAACGACTGATGAAAAACAACGTGAAAGACTACTGCGGTTACTCTCCAAGGAAAATTTTAGGCGGTATGCGTTTCGAAACCGTTTTGAGGTTCAGCTTTTGTCACTGTTTATTGTGAAATGTACTATTACAAGTGCCGTACAATATAATTACGTTCTGCACTTTTTCTATAATAACACTGAATGCTAAGGATCACTTGATATCCTGTTATGTACTAAGTAACTTAAACATATATTTGAATAAGATTTGTCGTCATTTTTGACTTACTGTTGAAAACTTACCCTTTATTTGCAGGACATTTATGACAGAAGTAAAAACCAGAATTGAAGAATCTTCTCTATGTAAGGAGTTCGACTGGTCTCAGACAGATATTATTCACACTGCTCGAGTACCAATTCTTCATTTACAAACGCAGAAACATATGCAAGTTGATATTCAATTCGAAAAATATGCATCAATTAGAAACACCTGCTTTGTTCGATATTGTGCTCAGGTATGAAATTGCAACTTTCATTTCTTGCCTAACTTACACTGCTAAAAAACTACTTGTATTTTTAAGAAACGAAATGGACATGCGAATTTAATAAAAAGGTATGTATCCTTCTTAAAATTCTATTACTTTGCTTCTGATGCATCATGAAATTTTGTATCTTAGTAAAATTTGAATTTAGTATGATGGACGGGTGGCCTTGTTGAATATGTGGGCGCAAAAATGGCTGGAATCGCAACGATTGAAGGACAGCAAGAATGGTTTATTTTCCACCTATCACGTGTTGATGTTGGTTCTACATTTTTTGCAGGTATATCAATGTTATTTTTGTTAACAGAATATAAGATTTTGAACAGGACTGTACTGCCTGTACAGCATATTTTTCTGCGGCTTTCTTTTGTCGAACTTTGTACATGCTTACAGGATCTTTCGGAAGGCTTGCATTTCAAACAGTTAGACTTCTGTTTGGCCCATCTGCTGTTGCATTTTTCATTGTTTATGTCGTTTTAGGGTTGATAGAAAAGATAAATATTAAGTTTAAATGTATTTCCGAAAAACGCTTAACGTGGTTAGTCATTCTTCAACTTTTTTGTTTACAGTGCACTGGTTCTTATGGTATTCAACCGATTCTACCAGTTATATGCAAAAAATTCAAAGGCAACTTGAGGCCTACCTTACCAATCCAACGGGTAGCATTATCTTTATATGGGAGACCTGTATGTTTCTTTTCAAATTCCTTTTCCTTTATTGTCTTGATTTAGTTTTGGATCATAATTTCTTAAATTAAAAGTGGATATCTCCTGGTTAGAATTCTTTACACTACAGTATGAATTTAGAAAGATTTGGATTTCAAAGAAAGACAAGAACCAGATGTGGCAGAATTAATATTGCTGTTTATTAGTCATTATGCAAAACATGATTTCAATCATACCAGTTTTCATCTAAGCAATGCTACTGTTACCGAAAAGAACCAATTCGGGTAAGGTGTTTGTTTCTTTTTCTCAAAGAACTCTCCCGTAGCGTGTTTCTTTCCTTATAATAATGTCGAATACTTCCTTATTGCTCACTTGAAATTCAAATCTTTTGAAGTTTCATCAACGGGTGATTTCGTGAGATGAATTTTGAGATAGTTTCACTTTAGATTTTATTACGAAGTAGTGTGCATGTTTTTTCTTTTTTTCACTTTTTCAATTCCTATGAAGATAAATGAAGGTTCAGTAGAAAAACTACACTAAAATTGGCATAGATAAGTTTATTCGAATAATTTTAATAGATTATAGGTGTTAAAAAATATTCAAATTTTCAAGTGAAGTTTCAAGTTTGTAAAGTATCACTGATTTAAGCGCAAACGATGTAGCTTCTTTTTCGTAGCTGTTCATTCAGAAATTTCAGTTGATAAATTCTCATTTTTATTCATTTTAAGGACTCTGTTTATTTCAGTAATGAATATGAGCAGCATCAAGTTTCGATATTTGATCCATACGCCTCATCCACAGTTTGTCGCGTTAAAGGAGGAGCAGATTTGTTAACAAATGCTTTTCAAACTACTAAAAGAGCTATGCTTGCTGGTCATTGTCTTAATTGGCCGGTATCTATGACATAGATATTTCTCATTTTGTGCAAATGTGTTGCTCAAAAGACTGATGAAAGATGATTGCAAATAGTTGCTGGAATTTTTTTTTCTTTTGCTTCTATATGTGCTGTACTTTTGGAAAATCTAGAGAGAGAGAAAGATTTTCAACATTGAGAAACCTTTTGTTGATTGGTTTTTTTTTTTTTTTGCGGAGAGGAAGTATAATGTTGTCGGAAATATTATTTCTAATACCATTTTTGCTTTAAAAATCACTGTACAGTACATGAGAAATATATCCGGTATATGTCTGCAATTTATTTCTGAAATATGTGTTGGTTTACCGCCCTCGTTAATTCGACAAGTATGTTTCGGAAATAAATTTCTCGTTTCATAATAGTAAAATTCCCAGTTAGTTTATATTAAATTATGGATCTGATTGATCTTTTCAATGAACGAAACATAGCACTTTAATAATGCAATCAAGTTGTCGAATACATTTGGGACGCATTCGTCAGTAAGGCGATTTAATACTAATCAATATTTTTGGGTGACTTCTAAGATTGTTGGATGCTTTAAGATGACAAGAAATTTGTGGAATTTGCCCTCAAAAGAGCTGCTTTAAAGTTGCTTGACGGGAAGAAGCTTCAAATAGGTTGATTTCGTCAATCGCTTTTAGAAAATTGATATGCACGAATGGGATTCGGCTTCCTACGATTTGTATTGAACAGAATTGCATAAGGATTGAATTGCAAGGTTTTTAAGAAAAGTTGATTTTTAAGAGACGCTAAAGCAAACAGGTATTCTCGTCATAGATCTCCCGAAATGAATTCTTCAGATCTAAATTTTTAAGTTAAATCTGTATGTTCAAATGTCGATTAAAGTCCTTTTGATGCTACATCAATTATTGATTTTAAATTCCTCTTGCCTGACGACATCATAGAAGTTGTTAAGCTTTAATGGTATAAAAATGCAAGCAATACATGGAAGCAGAGCTTTTCTGTTCTCACCTTTAGCGAGTTCAAAATTCTATTTAAGAATCATCGATTCGAAAAGATGAGTTGATTAATTTCGAAAATAATAGGAGAGAAATGATTTTTCCTTCTCTCTTCCTTTCCGTCCTTCTTTATGAGAATTAATCTCATTATACCCAATCTTCACTTTTGATCCTTGGCTCTATCCTTTGCAGTGCATCTTTCCCACCCATCGCAAATGTTCCAGATTTAAGGAGATCAAAACAAATTTTGTGGTTAGTACCATTTTCGATAAATCGGAAGGATCACTATCTTATCATCTTATCCAAGATTTTTTGGTCAACAAAAATCTTCAGTATCATACCACAACTTTGAAAAGAGTTGAATGAATCAAAGCTTATTACCATGAACTTTTTAAAATTGACAAACTTCACTGAAGTTTAAACGCATAGATAAAGAATTTCTAATAAGAAAGATATACAAACCAACAAAAAAGAATTTGTCGTGAGAAGAGTGAGAAGACAACAGGAGAGAGACATTTGGGACATCATCCCATTCCTTCTGTAATGAAACATGTAACAGTTATTCCAGCCGTTCTTTTCAAATTGTTTTGTAATTCACAAATTTTTCCCTTCAGTATGTCTCACAGCGGTCTGTCACAAATTCTTTACTGTCAATGGATGATGATTCCTTCATATACGTGAACCGCTCAACGGGAAAGAAATTATCATTTGAAAAACTTTACAAATCAATCAAACTGGCTATCAAAGAAATCTGATCGAAAAACTTTTCGGTCTCATTTCAGGTTCAAATGTGTTCAAGAAGATATTTAAGTGACTTAAAATGAATCTATAAAATATCATGAAATTCTGAGTAGGTTATGATATCTGTCATGCACTGAAATATTTGCATAATAAATTACATAAAATATACAAACTTTATGGGTGATATCTATGTTTAGCTATTGCAAGTTTTAATTAATTCAAGGCTATTAAGTACAACATTTAATATTTTTGTATTCATAAAACATATCCGCTTTATAATTTAATTTTTCTTCAATCCATAAACTGCTGACAAAATGCACGCTTGCAGTTACAGCAAGTTTAATGTGCATTTTTGGCATTGTTCAACATGATAGTTTAGTTCAGTATAGTTTAGCTAGAGAGACTGAAGGATGAGGCTATTGTAGTGATCTCTGTGTGGAAGTGATAGTAGTTTCATTTATTTCTATCGGGAGTAACTACCATTCATTCATTTCACATCACTGTACAAGAGAAAAAAAAATGAGTAGAAATAAAGATAAAAGATATGGACATATGTCTTCCGATGATTCTCATCCCAAATAATTATCATCAGTCTATTGTCTTATCATGCCGAAAAGATCGATGATATGTAGGATGAGGAGATAGATATGGGTCGGAGAAAAGGGTTTTCAGAGGGGAGGAGTAGACATTCCGATCCACGAAGGCCTATTTAAACGGTTTAAGTCGTATGCATGTGCATGATGACACAGCATATGTAATCGGTTGGATTCATACGTATACATTTCTTTTATTTCGAATAGAAAAGAATCGTTTATTATTTCAAGGTACCAGTCAGTTTATTCATTCCAAAACTACACCTAACACTGGCGGCTAATCAGTTCCTCAACTCTCGGTCTTTTAATTAGTGATCCGTTGCCATACCTATCTTTCCAGTCCTTCACAATCCGGAACATTGCAGTTTTATTTACTGAAATCGTTCAGCGGCAGTATCCAGAACTTTGTTCATCTTAATTCCAGCGGTGACAATGGAGTCGGATGGCCGTATAAAAGCCTATAAATTTGTTGCATATTCTGCTGTATCATTTTCCATTGTCGCAGTATTATCTGTCGTCATATCGTTACCGATGGTTTATAATTATGTGGCACATGTAAGACGACAAATGCATCATGAAATTAATTATTGCAAGGTAATTTCGTGTAACACTTGGAAATAAATTAAAAGGATTTCGAGAAGTCAAATAAAATAGAATAATGGTTCAAAGTCATTAGCTACAATTTCTTTAACAAAATCAATAGTTCTTGAGATTTCTCGGGAATTGTGCTTCATAAAAAATAAAAAAAAAGTATGGTAGATTCATAAATGTGGATTCATAGTATTCATAAAAAAAAACATTTTCAATTTTTTGGATAGACATTTTCAAATGTTTTGTATATTTTTTCTTATTTTCTCTTTTCTGATGTTTTTTTTCCGAAAAGTGCAGTTTCCGGAACATCGCAAAACACTTCCAGAATAGGTACTGTAATGTTATTAATAATATTTTCTGAAATTTCGGCATCTTTCCATGTATTCTAAATTTGATACTCTGTGGATACGTTTTGCACAAGTAGTAAATTAATCAATTGCTTGAACTCATATCATTTTAATCTTTTTTGTCAATTAGTTATGTATTGCTAATACTTCGAGTATCTTTGAGGAAAGGTCATTGTAAGGTAAAACATTCACTGATAACATTCAAGTCAAATGGCTAGCCACAGGCATTTTGTACCTTTTTGGTCTACTTGAAGCTCCAAAAAACTTATCTGGAACAATTCGAAATCTTTACATGTATAAATCCAATAATTAGCATCATTAACATTATAACCTATCATTAATCATAAAATCCAGTTATCAGGAACTTGTCAATCAGGACAATTTAAGGTGATACAAGAATTCTCATTTCTTTTCTGCACCACAGCACATACTGAATCAGGTCATCGAATTTTCTGATCGTAGCCGCTGTGGATAATGAAATTTGGGTCAAAAATCGGCATTTGTTCTTGGGCAAAAGCAGAGCAAAGATGAAAAAAGGATGGATGTTGTCAACGATGTTGACAACATTCGAATGATTAAGCAGTTTACAATTATGATTGATAAGCCTCAAATCAAACTTCATTACTTCAACATGTAAACGTTTAGTCACTTCTCGTAAATACATATTTCTGAATTTTTGTTGCAGCCACACATTTTCTTTCAATTTCCTCCCTCGTTGAAAGAACCAAAATATGACTTCAGATGAAGAAAGATATTTACCAGGTAATTACTGAAGTTTCCTGTGACTTCTAATAAGTCCTAGGTTTCATTCGTGGCAGATATTTAAGTCTTTAATCATTTCCTTACGTAGAGGTCAAAATCAAACTCTTCTGTTTCCCAGTAATTTAATGATTTCTCTTATTCTCTTATTGGAAAAACAAACAACTTAATCGTAAATATTTCTCGATTTATCAATTCAGCTGAAATCTGAAATATCCGTCCACTGTAATAACCCGATCTGGTAACATAACACTGGTGAAAGACAGATACTTATCGTGTAAATTTTAATTAAGTCAAGACGAAGAAGCAGGATTTTTTAGCTGATATCTTTAAACATGGATCAGTTGCTTTCTTCTCTGTCACTCCTTGTTTCAATCCGAAATTCCGAATTAGTATGAGTCTAGAAAGCCATCACTGTTGTGGGATGGGGAGAGGCAGAGAAAATTAAAACAAAAAAATTAAAACATGCAGGATGGTCAAAATTTCAGATAGAATTCATTAACGAATTTGTAAAGTCCTCATTAGGCTGTTTAATTGCCAATTAATGACTATTCATTCACTTCAATTAATTAGTCACAAATTATAGTACCGAACAATTGCTAAACCTCATGAACTATTATAAATTTTTCGAAGTTGTCGATCAGAAAAAACAATGAATACTTGACTGGAAATCACGTATCAAGTAACATGTATTAAGATCAAAATTCTGTGCGCATTCCACTTCAAAGATTCCAACAACTTTTTGAAGTAAAATGACTCTTCAGTTATCCTTGACTTGTTCACATATTAATCGATAGGAAAGCCAGGAGATAGGTCAAATTGCAATGCTAGTATCGAACAACTGGGCGATGTTCCATATTAGCTTGCTAAATGCTTCTATCTCACTTTTGAACATCGTTGCGATTACAGTGCTTCTTAAAAAGAGAAATTGTAAAGAAAAAGTTAGCAAAAATCTTCATTTGCTTCACCTCTCTGATTGGTGCACGTCTATATAATTAATCCACCTGCACTTTCTGCACTCCATCTGCTACCTGATTGACCTTTCGAACGCTTAATTAAGCTGCTGATAAATGATCTTCTATTGAAGGGTCACAACTGAGTGAGGCGTTGCTCGATAAAATAATGGCATAAGCAGTGAGTATCGTTTCGTTCCTTTCCCATCAGTTCTTTGAACAAACGATGATTTTTCATTGAAACGTTATCAAGTTATTATTATATGATTGTTAATATAACTGTTAATATTAAACTTAGCTTTTATTTCTAGCTTAGATCACAAATGAATGAGACACTACATTTGAAAGAATCGAATTATCGAAATTTCAGGGTTCAGCGAATGATATATACACTGAAGTGAATTACATGAAGAAAGCACCTGAAGCTTCCAGATCTAATAACAGAACAGCACGTCAATCAGGTTATGCTGAGGTGAACCCCGTAGCAAATGTACACTGCGAAGGTTGTTGCATTCCGGGGCCACCAGGCCCACCGGGTCCTGCAGGCAAGCCAGGAAAATCTGGAAGACCAGGCGTACCTGGAAATCCTGGAATGCCAGGCAAACCACCAACTGCTCCCTGCGAACCTATGACACCCCCTCCGTGTAAACCATGTCCCCAAGGTGCCGTTTTTTAAACTTGCAAATAAAGTATTGTGACACAGTTAGCTTATTAAACTGCTCAAACCATCCAGAATTTCTAGGAATTCTAGGACTAGTATCTTGAACTTCTGATGGATTTGAGAGTCTTTGTTATGCCTTAGCTGCACTCCTAGCTACATTCATTTCTGTTTTATCTTTGGGCAGTTCAATTGAAAATTGCAATTTCTATAGAGAGTATATCATTCTCTCCCTAATGCTCGTTTTTCTAGGACCACCTGGACCGCCAGGGCCACCAGGAGCACCGGGAGATCCTGGAGATGCTGGGACACCCGGCCGGCCAGGTATGGATGCAAGTCCAGGAAGTCCCGGCCCACGGGGTCCTCCAGGACCACAAGGTGAACAAGGACCACCAGGGCCGCCTGGTGAGCCTGGCATTCCAGCACAGAGTGAACCACTTACACCAGGGGAGCCAGGTGAACCCGGTGATCCTGGACCACCCGGTCCGCCAGGACCACCTGGAGCACCAGGTGCAGATGGAGCCCCTGGTCCAGCAGGACCAAAAGGATCTCCAGGCCCAGATGGACCACCAGGTGTTGATGGGCAACCTGGACCTCCCGGACCAGCTGGACCTCCAGGAACACCAGGAGAAAAAGGCATTTGTCCTAAATATTGCGCTATTGATGGTGGTGTTTTCTTTGAAGATGGTACCAGGAGATGATTGGGAGAAATGGTGATACATTACTACTTTTTCTCCATATATTTGTTCGTAATTCACATCAAAATTTGATTATGTTTTAGTAAATTCCTTTCCACCTGCAGGAACTCCTGAAATTTAAAAGTGTAGGACCAGGTTCCAGACAATTTCCTTCGAAAAAAAAGTGATAACTAACATCGTCTCTTTTGGAAGTTTCAACATTATTGAAAAATTTCTTAAAAATTTTTTCAATTATCTTTAGTTAACAATCGATTCACTTCCAATGCAACTTTACTTTCTTTCTTTTTGTTGTGCTGTTCGTTAAGAGATGGTTACCGATAGAAGACAGTTTTGGAATATTGTTTTTGAAGATATTAATTAATATATTTACAAATGCCATTTCTTTATCATTTGTTATTTGTCTTCGTATATAACATTCAATGAGGTGGAAATAACGTGTATTTAAAAGAGTCGCACAAACTTTGATCAAGTTGCAACCACCTTGAGACATTAAACGTTAGCAGTGCCAGTGAACTTTGTTTTTTGTGCAATAAATATATAAATGCTCAATTTGACGATACATTACGACCAAAGGTTGCGTTTTTCTATCAGTTTAAAGAAAAAAATTGCTCCATACTTTGCAATACTTATTAGTATGATACCTGTACTCGAGTTACGCTGAGTTTTCCACAATAATGGAGTGACATGGTAATATCTCTTCATCTTCCACTGAACCAGGATAAGTTTTTGATTCAATTCAAGTCATTGCAGTATAAAAATATAGAAGCGTCATATGAGGGAATCAATGGACATGCATCAAGCAGCTCCAACACCCGTAGTTGTCTTGATGATGACAAAAGGAATATTTTGATTTATCAAGTTAGCCGTCAAAATATTATGACTAGCTAGCTCTGTTAGAATTAATTTGAAATTTAAATCTTGTATCAACCAAGAAAAATTAATTAAAAAAGTAAAAGCAGCAGTAGCTATCGCTTCTTGAGAATTTCTTGCATGGCTTCCAAAGATAAATATCGCAATTTTGAAAAATAACAGTGAGGCAAACTCAATTGAAATGGTGCAACTACTAGTTGCAATCACCTCCTTGTCATCAGATTGAAGCATCTCAACTTTTGGAATGTATTCTCATTATCCGTTTATGGAATCTATCCATCATCCTTCAAATGAAGTACTGTAATTTAGTTTAGACCTTTGCACTGAATTTTTGATTGATTTTTTCATAGCAATTTCAAAAAATTTTGATGTCGGATGGATAGCACTGCTGTAATTCTCAACTCTTCATTATTAAATAAGAAATCGATTTTCATTCTTTCATAAATTGATAAATTTACCATTACCAGTAGTCTTTCTGCCGGCATCGAAGTAAGCAGATGTCACCTATAGTATTGAAATAAACAAGTGATACAACAAATAAATGATACCTATTTGGAAAAAAAAACAGTCATTTAAAGGTTTCTACTCTATCCTACACTTCTTTTTTTTCAAATAGTTTGAAAAACAATTCATAGGTCAACAATCAGGTAACGAAGAAGATACGAAACTGAGTGCAGAAAACGTTTGTACTCACATCCACTGAACAAAGTTTTAAAAAAATTTAGTGGTTGTCTGCAAATGATAGAATAAAAGTACCAAATACATTCCGTGAAAATGACCAGTTTTAGTTACAAGAATATAATCAATAATGGTTCTGGAATTGTAAAAAATGTGAAAGTTTTTGAAGAAACGACTTCATTTTAAAACTTCTTTCCGCAAATTAAAGCACCGTACGGTTTCTTTTTTCCGCATATGTCTATATTGCTAACAATTTCAGAACAACGCAGTTTTTTCAGCCTTCTATGAACATTCCGAAGCTAACGCTGAATTACGCACGGAGTGAGTTCCATTAAAGGAATAAGTTCTATCCAGTCAAAAAAGTACAAACGAGTAGCAGAAGTATGCGTTGATGACGTCCACATATTCATTGTCCAATAAAACTTTTCCAAGGTTTTTAAGGAATTTTAAATCTGAATAAAGCTATTATTTTATAAATAGTTGATCCGAAATTTTTGAAAGAAAAATCTATCCACAAATATTGGATTTCAATCTATCCATTGATACAGATGTAATAACAAATTCCATGTTTTAAGATAAATTTTCCGTGTTTACAGAAAGACACCAAAGAGATAGAAGAAAGATTAGCAGCTGTTGACTATTAACTGTTAGCCTCTTCAACCATCAGGTTGGCGAGACAATATATTTAAGCGTAAGAAACAGCGTGAATAGTTGCACCTAACGGATTATGGAACAATATTTTGAATCTTTCATAGCTGTTTGATAAATATGAAATATCTTCCGTCTTCACGAGAAATGCTATTAAAATAAGTATGGTTGTGCTGTGCAACTGTCACGACGTATCACGAGGAAAGGTAGAACAGGTGGTTAAGAACACTGAAAAACAAACAAATATGGTATGACTTCCATCTGTCAGAAAGAGTGTTTATGCAATCTTCAACAGGACTGTTAAGGGTCACATTTTGTCACTAACTTTCGAATCAGTAATGTAACCAGTCAATCAATCGATTAATTAATTATCAATATTTCTTTTGAATCCATCTCATTTCATACGAATTAATCGATTGGCAAACATTTCTCTGCTAAATTTCTTTTCACACTTTGATGAAATTGTGTCCCTGGTCTGGAATGATCCCTCATGTAAGTTTTGTTTCATCTCCTTTCTTCTTGGCATAGATCAGCATGGAGGTAATACTGTTCGCATTAAACAACCATCTGTAGCGGATACACTTCGGTTCTGTTAATCATGACACATATTTTGATGAGTAGAAGCAAATAACGGAGTTCTATATTGGAAGCGTCGTCTATGTCAGGAAAATTTACTAATGTAAATACGATATACACAGATTGATATTATGTTTTATCAATACAGTGTCATAAGTGTTTCAAATTTCAAACTGTTGTATCGGATCATCCTTGATTCTACCATTACGGTCGTTCGATTCAGTACCAGAGAATCTAAGACCACGAAATAGAATGGCAATACAGCTGCATTCTGAATCAGCGCAAGATTCAAACGTGAGATTTTCATCAAAAAAATTAAAGTTTCCATGAGATTTTTTAGCAGATTAGCCAGAAACTGAAGTAAATTTGCTTTCGTAGTTGTTTATACTGTTTGTATATGACAGTGTTAGTGTCGCATGCCAAAATACAAGGAGATAAAAATGCTTCAAGGAATTTAGAAAGTGCCATCACCAGGTGGATTTAATCTTCGTCTAACAGTACCCAAGAAACATTATTCAGTACAGCGAAACGATTCGCTTCAATTCATTATTACACCTGTTTTCGACAAGGTTACTTCTACGACTAATTTCTCAGTTGGAAATTGCACGTTTTTGTGAGCATGGTATCATTATCTATAGGAAAATCTCCTACAAAGGTAAACTGATTCAAAGTAATCTCAGATTAATGAGGGGGTTATTAATGAGGGGGTTATGGTTACTGCGTTATGGTATTTAAATTAATAACAGTTTTTTATTATTATTTAGTGCTTTTTGGCACTTTTTAATTATTCACGGATATGAGCAGAAAGAGTTGCGATATTTTAATAAAAATCGATTAATTGACGGATAGTTATTCAAGCATAAGTGTATAGACTTTGATTCTAACTATCCAGCAACATATTCTATATAAAGAAGACTTGACATCAACATGGTACTGTCGAAAGCCATATCGCCTTATAATTCCTGGTTCGACTTCTCATTTTTATATTTTTATCTGAAATATTGCTTAAGTGAGCTATCGATCGCTCTTCCTCTGGAAAATATTATAAAATTTCCAAAATTACTGTCTTTACTAGTGGATGACATGTAAGCGAAGCATCATTTGATCATTTCTTATTATGCTTTATTTCTCCAAAAAATTAATTATATAATGATTTAGACCGGTTTTTTTGCAGGCAATGATACAAAAGAAAACACCGAGCTCACCAGCTACAGTGCTTACTGTTGCCGGATTATTTGTCGTTGGTATAACACTTGTTCTAAGTGGCATTATCGTGTTATGCCAGGTTTGTATTCTCACTTTTATCTTGTCCATTAATTTTCCCATTAACTGGATGCAATAATCTGATCCAGCAGATAAAGTAAGTATCCAACTACATATCCAATATAATTGTACCCTGGCAAATTCTTCATCACTATTTAAACAAAAAGCGTTTCCCACTTCTCATTTTCTCTCCTGAATACTATTTGTTATTTGCATAAGATACTTATTATTATTTAAGCGATAAATATTTACAGCAGTCAGAGCAACCCTTCCGCATATGTGGCAGCTTGTTTATTAGCTTCGGTTTATCGATGCTGTTAGCTTGTGCGGTACTTCAGCGTAAGAATATTATCAAATTTGTTGAAGACCTCAATCAGGACTTGTATTTCTTCTCGATGAGCGATAACTATATGTGGAAATTGATGTTTGTTAATCGAAATGAACTGCCGGAACCTCATGAAGGATGAAAATGCATTAAGACTACTTTACCTTCTCCGCATTCCTTCACGAGGACACGAAGATCGTACATTTGAAATGGTTATGGAGATACCACGTTTTACTGTTGAATAAACTTTTCGCGGCTTGGTGAATGCTAACAATATGTACTGTTTACTATATATGAATACTAGACTAGAAGGTTATTTTGTCATTTAGCTATCTAACTAAAGGAAGATAGGCAATGTCGATGCGTTGACGGACTCATTCTCATCGATAAGATCAAGATTATTTACTTGCTGATTTTTGCTAACCGAATTTCTTCCAGTGATTAGTAAGGAAGGTCAAGGTATTCTTATTTTGTCAATTGAATGCCATATTTTTGATGTTTTTATGCAAATTTCCACTTCATTTTATGAAGAGGACCACTCTATAAAGAATGAGTTCGTTTTCTTTTCCTTTCAATGATTTTTTTAAAATAATTTAAACGGTTGTGCTAAAATATTTAGCGATGTTCACGTAATCTTTTTCACAATCAGATAAAATTCTAGAACGTAAAGTTCTGTCAATTGATAGTGTCGCACTTACCGCCTTAAGTTTTCTCAACATTCTTAAATCATGACAATTGTGTCCGCATTGCAAACACTAAACCTTCCAAAGCAACTGAAAAATCTTGAAGATATCTTTTCCCTTTTAAAGTTAACAAATTGATAATTTTAAATGAATAAGTCAATGGACAAAGCATTTTCCCCAATTATTTTTTTACTTCTGAACAGCAACTTGACAATTAATATCCCCTTATGAAATGACTGCAGGAAGACTTCGCGTCTTTCGTTCCTTTTCTGCACTTGCAGCTTGCAATCGTCAGAAGAAAAAGAAAGACATGAGGAGGTGATCATTGAAATAAATAACGAAAGTTTGGGGATGCGTGTTGACGAAAATTTACGCGTTATTGAAATAACTAAGCAAGGTCCCTGCGATGGTAAATTGTTACCTGGCGATCACATCATTCAAGTATATTTAGTTTTATTTTAAGACTTTGAAAAATTAAACAGCAGAGCACTCCTTTTGTAATCGCAACAGTCAATTTTGCGTGTCCTCGCCATTCCCTACTGTTTATGTCCACCGTGAGGTTACTGTGGAAAATTTAAAAAGGAAAACTGAGATCCATCTACGTAACAACATCTACAAGAAACGATAAACAAAAAATATATAACAGATATAAATGAAATTAATGAGATAATTTGAGATTGGGGATCGTACAGTTCAAACAGTTGATGAGGCCAGAAATGCAATTGAAGCAGCTGGTGGAACAGTTCGAATTGTATTCGATCGTGGGCTGCAAAGTGTAATTGTTATTACGAGCTTATTGCAGTTCTTTGAATTTATTTATTACGTCAAGAAGCGCTCTACTAAATACAGAAAAAACGATTCATGTTATTGCTTGGATCTTGCTAGTAACATCAGTAAAGATGTTTTCAGACGACTCAGAATAATATTCCAGAACAGTGTGAAAGTTTATTTAAACGTCGTGAAGGCTTCACATATCATTATGTCCAAATTAATTATGTAAAAGGGTGTAAATTTGGCCTTGGTATTAAGCATTTTCAGAATAACGTAATCGTATCACGTATTGATCCAGGTTCTATTTCCATATACAATTCTGAGATAACCAAATCAATATTTCATTTATTCTAAAATTGAAAAGTTAACTTTCTTTTTTGTTCCAGTGGAATACTTCGAGATGAAATAAAATAAAAATTAAGGGAAACAGTTATTAACTCCCAACAGGATCCATTAAAAGTTTCATAGAAAAAGAACTTAATCCTATTCACCGTTGTAACCATTTATATTTATGTCATATTGCAAAGTCTCTTGTCAATGCGATCAATTTTTTTGAAGTTCTTATTGCGTGATTACATAGTATTTCTGTAACATAGTATTTCTGTAAGAATATACTACTCGTTGTGAGTAGGAAATGATGAAAGACAAATTTAGGTTCGTTGGCAGCACAGTCACTTCAAGAGAAAGATCACATCATTGACATTAATGGTATAAAAGTAACCGATAAAGAAGTTGCAAGAAGTTTGCTTGTTCGAGCTCTTAAGATTTGTGATTCCTGATAATTCACATTGATTTCCCAGCAGATTAGATGAAAAACTTGAATGTAAAATTATACATTTTGTATGCTTGCTAAACAATTCATCGCTGTCGTCTCTTAAATGAATTACCACAAAGAAAGAACAGAAATAGGTGCTGTGCCTTATGTTTCGGTTTTAGAAGAAGAATTTTGTTAATATGTGCATTGAACGTCCGGTATCCGGAAAAGCGAAGGAGTGGGCGGATGATGCCATCAGTGCATCTCAAATGCAACCGCCATCAATTGCAATGGCATCTGATGTTCGGGAAATAGCGGCCCGCCAGCAGCAAAAAATGATGGAACTGCCAATGGAAATTAAGAAGGTTAAATTTCAAAAAAAAATTTTTAATTGTCAAAGGTTCATTTCTTCTTCAATTAGTTCAAATACTGTGCTCGCTATCGATAAAGTTTGAACAAACATTCTATATCTCCAGCCTGGAATAATGAAAAAAGGTATTGGTAAAGGAGGAGGATCCGATCGCGGCAAAACTGTGAAAATTGCACCAGGTGAAAGGCAAAATGTAAGTTAGCGGACATCTTTCAAAATCTGATCCGGAAGAATGAAATAAACCATTAGTTCAAACTACAATTCAGCGATTGAGCTTATTTCGAATGCAATTCAACAGAAATATTACACTTTTTAGAACAAAATTAAATTGCAAATAATACCAAACAGATCCATTGAAAAAAAACAGAGTTGTCTCATAATATTACTAACAGAACAGTTTGAAAGCAAGTAAATTAAACGCAATGATATAATAGACGATGTCATGAACTTTTTTTTGGACAAATTGAATGGTCAGTATTGTGCAATCGGATGAGGTTCTCAGTGATGTCATTTTGAAAAAATTTTCCAGTTATCACCTGAGTTTTATTATAAAATTAGTATTTTTAGAAATATTCTTGGATAATTTTCTTTCAAAATATGTTGCAGGTGATAATAGCAAGTGATAATGAGGGAAAGCAGTTGAGACATGTGAAGGAATGATCAGACATTCTGATTTGTATAGACACAATTTTAATTTCGCAAATAAAACTCGATAGATTCGGTTATTGTGTTTTGCTCTCTGTATTTGCTATAACTAACTGATTTGATCGGAGGGATGCTAATAGCATTTATCGTAAGGTTTGTTACACTTTTTTTTGGGCTGTTATGGACACTCTCTGAATTTCTGTCAAATTTCATAACACAGAAACAAGAAGAGTTTGTAAAAACAGATCAGAAAGAGAAATAGGAGTGATAAATATACCTGAAAAAAGAGAGAAGAAAGTAAGAAAAAAATTGATAATGTAAACCAATAACAAATATCATCTTACATTTCATTACTATATGTCACTGTCCCATGATGCTTAAATAAATAATTATCTTTTCTATGTTCGTCTAAACATCCCACTAATTTGCATTGATGTACAAAGGGCAATCCACAGTAATAGTAATGAAAAAGATTATATTAGTCAAGGTTCTGCAAAAATGAGAATTAAAACGATTAAATGGGCGATAACTTATTGATGAATAATAAGCAAGATTTTATTTTTGAAATTAAAGCTAGCCAAGAAATATAATATTTTAATTGGTTGTTTAGATTGAACGTATCAAGAAGGTTATCTGCTTACAGTTTTTTTTTTTTTTTTATTGAAGTTAATGAAAAATAGTAGAGGATGTATGCTTTACACATTTATCCAGAAGGGTTGGAGCAGGTGGTAAAGAAAAGTCTTATTTTGCTTTAACAGATTCCAGATTACAACTGGAAAAAGTTACTCATAGAAAAAAATGACGTAAAAGAAGCGAACAGCAATCTATGTAAATTCTTAAAATGATCATTTTTAACATTTTGAAAATTTCCGCGCCTTCTTATCCTTGTTTTTGCTTTGCTTTACAATAGTATTTTACAAACAGACTTATTGAAGTGATTTTTTGAGATAGGACGGCTTTATTATTTCAACTTTACCATTTACTGATATAAATTGAAAGCACGGCTAAAGTACTAAAACCCGAAGACTGAAAGGCATATATTGATGGTATCAGTTTTGTTGAGCATAGCAAAAGATTCGCTTACTGTAAATTTTATAGAAGGAAATCATTAAAAAATCCGGTCTTATGAGATGATGCCGAACCATTTTATTCCTAGAGAAGTTAAGCGATGTCAACAAACTTGTCATGCTCGATTCTCTAGTTTACTGAGGTTGAGCACAGCTTAACAGGGAAGTTGTAATTTTAAAAAATCTAAATAAATATGATAGTCGGAGTGAAACCAAATGCAAATTTAATTTCGCTCTGAATAGTCCATCTTGAACGGTAACTGACAAATTAAATTTATTGGAATATTTTACTAATCTGAACTGATTAGCTCAAAACAATAACGGAATAGGAGGAGTGACGGCAATAAGAAACTAGGAAAGACAGTAAGAGCGAATGCAATGTAAATCACTTCAATCAAGCGCTTTTTTCTGACATAGGTCAGAGAAGTGAACTGGATAGCAGGGAATTGTCCTTGTCGCTCATTGTTGGTTGGAAATTATGTGCAAAAAGACATGTAATAAAATTTATGTTTCATCTGAAATGTGCTTTGCCAAATGGAAGTTTCATTTTTAATTTGAAATGGTAAATGAATTTTACTATGTGATATGTGATGTGCGGAAAGGTGCTGAGATACGGATTGTCAGAGACATGTAAGCCTGAGTCTATTTTTTATCTTCGCCGACAAGGTCGCCCTTCGCAAAACATTCTCTCTGGATTGTCTATCCCAAATTGACTCAAACATGTCCTTAACAATTTGTTTCGGAACAGATTGCACTGCTTCAGGTATGTTCAGTCTTCCATTTAAAGAAGTGTTTTGTTAATTTAAATTTCACTTCATTTCAAGAAATTGGAATTTGAATTTCGCAATTCACTGATAAATGTTTAATTTCTGGCAGGAAATATAACAAGCAACCCCCCTCCCTCCCGCTATTTGACCCCAACTTCCTCGAAAGGTCAGTGACATTATCGTAAATGAGTGGATATCGTTTCGCAGCGATACGACCAACGTAACGAACCATTTTCCAAGTATTTTTCGGCATGAGATAATCATCCGACGGCGAATTCGGAAGGGTGCATATTTCTCATTTCGGACGGAGAGTCGTTCCTTCGTTCTAACAGATGGCGTCATCTGCAAAAGATTTACCTTACGGTGCTGAATATGCTAAAAGTAATCGTGCTAGTTGCAAAGGATGTCACGGTTTAATTTCGCAAGTAAATTTACTTGAATTCAACTAGTAATTCATTTCTAGTAGTAAAGATTAGAGATTTCTTTGGAAATTTTATTGTCCCTATTAAATAACCATAGCTTATTTAATGATTTTGTTATTAAGCTAGAAAAAAGGCACTAAATATAAGCAATTAGATAGATAAGGTGGCATTTTAATTGGGAGGAAATTATATTTTGGGTAACTATGTTTCAGATTTTATTCAGGAAGAATAGAAAGAATCAAAATGTTAATGATGCTTTCATCAATAATCAGATAATGCATGCAATTGATATGTTATTTCTAGCAGGTGTTTCCTAAAAAAAAACCTCATATAAAAGTTTCAGGATTCGCTTCGTATGTCTTTACGGAAACCAAGTCATTTTTTTGATGGCCTACAAGACAACTGGTATAATTTTGAGGTTCGATATACAGCTGATTTCTATTTTAGTAGAATTTTCGCCAAATTTTTTTTTCTAGGTTCCATTTTACTTGTTTCTGGAAAAAAGTAAAGCCAGATGATGTAAGCGAAGCCTCTATACGTGGTATGGAGCTTCTAAAGTGGAGTGATCAAGAACAAATTCGTAAAAAAATAAACGAAAATCAAGGTTTTATTTAAAGCATATTTTCCCCTATGAAACCAGCGAAAGAAGTTGAAGCATATTCTGATTAAGGTTTTCAGCATTATTTTTAATTGCTGTTTTGATAGAAAATAGTACAGTTTAACTGTTGTTTTTCACATTTCATATTTCTTTAGACTATGTTATACTTTCAATGGTAATGAAAAGGTCTTTGTTTTTGTCGTCCAGTTAGGACATCAGTGGAGCCAACCAAAGAGATGAAACCTTGCAAGTTAAATGAATTATTTATCATTTAGCTGGAACATCTAATGTAAGAGAGATCTCTGTTATGCTTATCTCTGAATATGCTGTAACTGGCCGTAGCAAATGTTTGAATTGCAAAGGAAACATCAAGAAGGTTCTCGTAATGCGTAAAAATTGTTGATTTCCATCAATATCGGTATTTAATCATTTTTTTCAGTGCTTCATTTATCGCCTTGAAGAATATGCTGCCGTTAGTGTTAATTTAATATTAATATGCTGCCGTTAGTGTTAATTTAATATTAAGTTCTTTATTTCTGGAGAATATGACTAAAATACTTGCAGAATACTCTCAGACTTGGGATGAAATCGGCATGGTATCACGTAAACTGTTTTGAGAAAATAGAGCCGTATACCAGCTGTGCTGAAAAGTTCGTAGCAGATATTGGATATTGGAATTTCAAATAGTTGGATTAAACCAGAGGCCTTTATAAATTCCACAACAAAGTTTTTATTCTTTCTTGAAAACTTTCAAAATTAAATAACCTGCTCCTCTTCATTTTCTGTATCTTTTTCAATTATTATGAGAAAGTTTCAGAATTGTTGGTTTCCAAAATTTGTCAAAATCTGACCAAGATATCTTGAAAACGATGTTTAATAAGCAAGCAGAGACCAGTATAAAGAGAAAGTTGACAAAAATCAACGACAATGTAGCCAAAAAGGCAAAGATCGAACAAATCGATACAGAGGAGAAGATGGGACGTCTTAAGGTAGCTTAAGGAACTTTTCTCAGGAATACAGTATTTAAAATAAATTTTCTTGCAAAATTTGAATTTTTGTAGGCACAAGCAGACGAAATGTGGTCAGTGAGGAAAAAATTATCAAAATGTCTGAATAAAAACGATATTCAGATTTTGTTACAAGCCAATAACCAGGCACTTCCTAAACACGGTGGGGAAACGAAGGTGAATCGGTTCTTTTTACTTCTCATCTCGTAGGATTGTTCATTAATTTCAACGTAATATTTCTCTGACAAAATTTTACTTAGAATACGCTCCGCTTTGCTCTTCAAACCTATAGAAAATTTCATCTTGCTATCTAGTTACTGTGACTAGATTCAAAAGTACAGGTAAGTGTTCAAAAATTATATCTTCATAGTAATACGCAGCACATTACGTTACTGGCCATTAATTCTCATTCTCTTGAGATACTTATAGGGAAAACATTTCACAAAACTTCTGTTTTTACTCGTTCTTTTGTAGCTGCTTGATCGTCTTGTTGATTGTATAGTTTTTGGCTGTCCGCTCCCTTGTAAGCAGTGTAAAGAAGGTAACATTGTTTACAGGTAAATTCTTCAACTAGTTTACTGTTAAAAGTAAGGGGATTATTTTTTAGTTAAAAAAAAAAAACAAGCAAACTTTTTCTGTACTATTTGGTTAGGTTATTTAAGTAAATGAATGTCGCACTTACTAGAAGGATATGGCACTTTCTTTGCCTTGCTACTTTTTTGCGTATGTCTTTCCCATTTGTTTTTTAAACCTGTGAATTTGGAAGTTACCGTTGAGTATAATTTTGCCATAAGGAAGCAGTAATGTTTGTTAGTTATTAAACTAGTTGTGATTTATCTCGGAATTATTGTTTGCAATAGATACAGCGTACTACTGTTTTAATTGAAATTGCCGACATGTTTCAATCTTTTAAATTATTTCTAATTTGTCCTAGTTTGTTTTTTTCTTTTTAGCTCATCACAAAAAAGTTATGTTTGTACCGGTTATCTTTCCGAATATACACGGTGTATGTATACATGTCGCAACCCGCCTCGGAAACCGTTTGTTGTTCCTGATGGGATGAAAAGAAGTATTTGTGAATTTAAGAATTTTAAAGCCAAGGTAAAATGGATTCTTTTATTTGCGAAGAAATATCACATTCATATTTTATGAATACACAAGATTTAATGTTCGCCGTTATGTTTCTTCGCAAAAAAAAGGAAGAAAGGCTTGTAAATAAAAAAGGGAAGCGATTGTGAATAACAGCCAGTTATCATGAAAACTTGTTATCACAAGATCTGAAGTTTTTTTAGAGTTTCAGGATCCGAAAAACAGGGAATATAGTGCTCTAGAATATGAAAAACCAACTAAGTGAGTTTCTTGTTCTTTCTGCTTTTTTCAGTAATGCCTAAAAATTCGTAAATGCTTCAAAGGTTGACTTTTTTCTAATATAAATGAAACGTCTTCTGTTTGTTCGATAGTATCCTTTTCTTCTGGTAAACACTGAAGATTTTACTCTCAGATCAAAGTCGCTGAAAGTACTGGGTCAGAGGGTTGGTGAAATGAGCAGAAAATGTATGAAACGCGGGAATACTGATTCTAAAGGTAGATTCATTATTCTTCTTTGTTGGTAAAAATTTAGTTTATTAACTAACCAAACGGAATTAGCTCATGAAAATTTGTTTCTTTTGTGTAGATTCTCGAATGCAACAACAGATTATAAAAAATGGAACAGTGGTTGATGTCGAATGCCCGCTTCAAGAAGTTGTACATGTATGGAAAGATGAAAATGGTTTTTTCTTTAAGCTTCTTCAGAAATTTAGAACTAAATTTTAAAAAAACTTGTTACTATAAAAATAAATATTTATTTAATGTATTTTCTAGCTATTTGAAAATTCAATAGACTATCTGATTACTTATTGCAACATGCTTCACGGTGGTCTCGAGATTTCCCAACTCAAGATTATAACTTCCTTTCAAGAAATTCCATTTAATCTATCTGCATAACAGGTCCCTACTTTTGACTACTTGGTCTTAGTTTGCCAATGCATCTGTTCCTTCTACTTTCAAGTCTACAGGATTATTTATCAACGTATTTGAATTTGGCTTTATCTCCACCATGTCATATTATGTCCAAGTCGAGTTTAGTACAAAATTCTTGAATTATTTCAAATTCTGAAATTTTTTTTCGTTCCATTAGGCAAACTTTGGGAAACAACGCTGGGAAAGGCGGATTTTCAAACTGGAGCGAACTCATTCTATAAATTGCAACTATTAAAGCATGATGTCAAGCAAAAGTATGTTAGAGTTCACTTTTTAATATTTTAATACCTCAATACTTTATATTGAAAATGTTTTTCAATGAAAAGTAATGGAGAGGTATTGAGTTCTCAGTATATTTCATAGGTAATAAACTCAAAAATGTTATGCACTGTTCAGCTATTATGTGTTCCGTTCATGGGGACGTGTCGGCACAGACATTGGTGGCGCAAAAACCGATAAATATCATGGACATCTGGAAGAAGCAAAAATGACTTTTGAAAAGTATAGGTTACTGTCATCTTTGCAAATAAAGGTACGGATTTGTGCAAAATTGACTGCTAATTATCCGGCCTCATCGATACTTGATTGTAGATTGTTCTATGAGAAGACAGCAAATAATTGGAAAGATGTTGAAAATTTCAAGAAAGTTCCAGAGAAGATGTCACTTATTGAGACTCATTATGGAAACGTAAGAATACTTTTTTAAGCTGGTTCCATTCAAATAGCATTGTGGCAGTATAATACCACAGCGTTATTTGAGCATTTTGAAATTATCTGATTTTACCTTGGTTATACTTGAAGAACACTTTTATCTTGAAAAGGATTAACAGAAAAGGATAAATTGTGAAAGTCATGAAATTGTAAATCAAATTTGATTGGTGAATCAACATTTTGAAAACATAGAACAAGTAAAACAATAAATCAGATATAGAGCAATATATCTCCTATTTCCGCATATATATATATATATATATATATATATATATATATATATATATATATATATATATATATATAT